>NC_046661.1:107024876-107025933 GCF_010883055.1 Belonocnema kinseyi | reverse complement strand
AAGTTGCCTATTTTCGGTAGGAGTATTGTGCGCCCTTCCACCAACCACTCTGGAATCGGCTCTTCCGACTTCAAATATGAGGTGAAAATACGGGCCAAATGCGTATTCTCTCAACAATATGCTGCCTGATGGTCAGCAGCTTTGACTCGGTAAGTGTGTGATAACGGGTCCGGAGTTCGCGCGCGAACTTTCGAACCTTGGCGGTAAAATTCCTGCCAGATGTGATGTAGTCAATCACACATTGAATGCGGGACGCGTACTGTCTTGCCCAGCTTATTTTTATGGCAAGTTGATGCATTCGTCTTTTGGTCTTATGATCAGCCGTTGGTTTTGTTTTACGGTTCGCATCGGCCAAAGCTTTCGCTGCATTATACACATAATAATTGATAGCCCACAGATCGGATTCACCGGAAAAATGTCCACGAAGCTCGTCATCCATTTCAGCCTGATCTTTAGGCTTGAGAGAAACCTTGGTGTTGATGTTTCTCCGGGTCGTAAAGCATTGCTCTTCTTCTATTGGATGCCTGCCCGCGGTTGGTCTTAGTGTCGCCTCTCTTTGTTTGTTGCCGGCTTGTTCTAGCTGCGGTAGAGTAGGCGTTCCGGTTACATAGCCCCTTTTACTGAGTAGTTCAGCATGGTTTCGCAGACGTTGCAGCGAAAAGTGCGATATCTCCGGGTGTTTCTCGCACCACAGATTATGCAGTCGTGCCATGTAACCCCGTTCACGGGCCACACTCGCATCCCAGCACTCTAGCAAGTCGTAATTCAGTTGCTCCGTCCAGCCAAAGGTTGCGAGATCCCATTGTCGGGAGTTCTGCGCGTTCTGTTGTTTTGAACCGCACTTACTACAACTATGTTTGGTTTTGTCATTGTTGTTCCCGCGAGAAGCTAGGGAAAGGAGTTCGTCCATCCTTGTTGAGCCCCGCATGCAAGGATAAGGCTGCTTACTCTGAGAGGTCACCTGGTATCCCAGAGTCACCGTTCTAGACACCTCACCAAGGTGCCATTCAGCTTTCGGCACGGTTTTCACACCTCCGCTTGGGGGTTAATTCCTTCG
>NC_046661.1:107021306-107024776 GCF_010883055.1 Belonocnema kinseyi | reverse complement strand
TATAATACATCTCTGACCTATTACACTATATACAAAATAGAAAAAAATGTGTAACAAAAGTTTTTTTTACACACAGAGATGAGTTTTGAACAAAATACATGAATTTTCAATTAAATAGTTAAATTTTCCACTCAAAGAACATATATTGTACCAAAAATTATTTAATTTTAATTTTCTGTTAGAACCATTAATTTTCAACAAAAAAGTGTTCCTAATAAGATGTTTAAATTTTCAACAGAACAGATATATCTATAACAAATGAATTATCAATGAAAACTGTTAAAAATGTAATTTTTAAACAAAAAAGTTACTTTTTAACCAAATAGTTGAATTTTTTAGAAAATAGTTGAATCTTAAATCTAAGAAGATGAATTTTCAAAAAGAAAGTAAATTTTATTACGAAAAATAAGCAGTTTTAAAGAAAATTGTTGAATTTTCTCAAAATTATCACAAAATTTGACGACAAGCCTAATTCAAAGGAATTCCTAGCATTTCATGAATTCGAAAAAATTATGAATTTCAAAATAATCGAAGGAATTCCTGAAAATTAAGTACTGAAAAGAATTCAGATAAGCTGAAAAGAATTCAAATGACTTCAAAACAATTCTAAACAATATCCCTGGTTGAAAATGTGTTCATATGATAGCACAACATTTCTACAACTGTAATTTAATTTGGTTAAGACATTTACTTTTTCGTAAAAACTTGTATAAAATTTACTACAAAAGTACAATAAAATATAAATAACTAATTTTGTCTTCTATTTTCTTATAGAAAAGTACAAAAATTGTTGTAACTTCAAGTTAATATATTTTTTACTTTATTTTACAAATATTCAAGGTAATGCATAAAACTAAAGGATTTTACATTTTTTAACTTGGGTATTAACAGTCATATGATACTTTCCTGATTGTACGTAAATTATTGTAAGAAATTAACAAATTTACAAAAAAAGTACAAGATTTCAGAGAAGTTGGAATATTCGAAAACCACACGGCAAATTATGTTGTAAATGCTGGTAGATTATCGTAGGACTGTTCGACCATAATTAAAAAATTTTTACAAAAATGTACAAAAAACTAAATCCATTTTTACAGGAATCTACAAATAAATGCAGTAAGTTACAACCAGAATTACAAAAAAGTACAACTTTCTTTTTATTGTTGAAACCAATTTTGTACTTTTTTATTTTATTGTACTTTTAATTTCCTAAAAGAATTTACAACATTTTAACATTCTTTTTAATTATAAACATAGTAGCTTCTTTTTATAGCGACTTCTCTAAATTTGCTTGTAATTTTTTCAAAATTGTAAAATGAATAAATGATACTAAATCCGACATTCTTGATCACTAAACCTGTCTGCTGTTTGATTTGATACTCAGCGCCGTATATGCGTGCTAAAATGATGGGCCAACTAAGAAAGCAGAATGGTTAGTTTTGAGCCTATAGTTTTAACTCTAATATTATTTAATTAAGAATTAAAAAATGTTTAAAAATTAAATTTGAATAGTTTTTGTAATTTTCGCGCTTAGAACTTCAACAATGGAAATTTTAAACAAGCCTAAAATTATTTAACTACTAAGGGTTGATATCGGAAAAAGTTGAAACTTTAAACATGGATTTAGGCAATTTGGAATTGATTATTTCCAACCGATTAAGATGTCAAATTGCCTCTGTTTAAAAGTTTAATGAGAAATTATTCACTTAAACAGTTTGCAATTAAAATGGTGCAATTTCTCTACGGATTGAATTTCAATTTTTCAAGTTTTTATGTAATTCAAATTGAAACTAAGTACCGAAATAATGAGAAAAAAAGAACAAAGTTGGTAAATGTCGATTAGTCGCCTTCACATTCAAAAAGTCTTAAAGCCCCATTTAAAAAAAAAAGAGACTAAAAAGTCGCACGACTCGAACCCTATATAAGTAATGCTCCAAGCAAGAAAAATAAAATTAATTCCTAAAAAAATAGATGATATAACAGATTTATAATAGAAAATCCTCCAGAATGAGCAGAATGGAAATTTCTTATTCCATCAATTCAAACAGATTCCTTTCAAGAATCCCTTTAAACAGAAAAATTTCTTCATAAAACGGCATTTGCGAAAGAAATCGTTCGTGTTCTTGATGCCTGCATAAATGTATGCATTTCGCCTCACATTTCAGAAAGCGTAATTTTGTCTAAAAAGAGCATTACCTCATGTCTGGCTTTTTATGGGTGAATCGAATCGTTCCATAAATCGCACGCACGACTTGATTCTCGACATTCGATAATCTTGACATGAATTCCTGAGCTCGGCAGAATTTTTTTCTTGTTTCATCTCCCATTCACGAAACTTTTCTTTTTCGATCAAGGGATGAGCAGCAGAAGGGTTGACAATCAAAAATCATGGAAAATAATTTTGTAACTTTGTGGTATTCATATTGAAGAGCAAGAAAATTACTTGGCGAGGTTTATGTTGGAGTGAACGGAAGAAAATTGAAGAGCGAAGTGTGTCAAAGAAAAAAGTCGTTAAAGTGCAGACGGTGGGGCGGCAGGAAGCTGAAGGCTGAATTTTATTCGCAGAGCGCCAGAAGCAGATTGCTTCCTGCGAGAGCCAAAGTATATGAAAAAATGTAAAATAAATGAACAAACGAAAGTTTGGGAGCAAAAATACAACCCCGAAACATCAAAGATTATATGAGAATATTGGAAATTGACAGTCCCTTTATTTTATAATTTGCAGCGCCTTGAAGTTTACGAGCTTAATTCTAATTCTTAACTTAGAAACTTTGAATTGAATGAAATGTTGAATTATTTTTCTTGAAAATTCATCTCTTCAGGTGAAAATTTAACCAATATGTTAAAAACAAGTTTTTTCTTAGTTTATTATAAATTTTTTTTTAATAAAACTATAACCATTCCATTTTGGCTTGAAAATTTATATTCTAATTGGAAATGGACGTCCTGCAACTGAAAACTGAATTATTCTGTTGAAAATTCTCTATTTTCGGTAAAAGATTAATCTTTATTGTTGAGAATAAATTAAAAACTACAAGCCCGAGTAAAAATGCTTCGACTTAAGTTAGACTTGGTTATGTCTTGACTTCGTCTCCAAGACATATAAGTCTGGTAAAACGGCGTTTACTTGTCTTAAGTCGAGCCTTGTCTTGGCTAAGACGACGTTTACTTGACTCAAGACGAGCCTTGGCTTGGCTGAGATTATAGAACCTTTTTTGGCTCATAAATGAGATTAAAATTGATGAATGAAACATTTGTAATTATTAAATTAGTTATTTTTAATTTATGAATTCAGAATGGGTGGGTCTAAACGAGTATAAACCTCAAAAATTTTCTTCAAAAAAATAAAAATTGTAACTTTTTAGATGGATCTCCTAAGTCGTTAGAAATACGTAAAAACAAACAACATTTTCGGTATCATCGTTAAACAAGTATGATACAAATAACAATCCGTAAATAAGTTTATTTAG
>NC_046661.1:107016045-107021206 GCF_010883055.1 Belonocnema kinseyi | reverse complement strand
TTATAATTACCCTTTTTGTTAGGCCAGGTATTCGTTCGCAGTTATAAACCGCACGTGTTGGAGTCATAAGAATGCGACTTACGAGATAAATTTATGTCTTCAAGACATTAAAACTTGTCTGCAAGACATAAATCGAAGTCTGGCTCCGTCTAAAAACTGAGAGATGCTTAAGTCGAAATTTTCGACTTTAGCATGTCTTGATTGGGGGAAATTCAAGCCGAACTTAAGTCGAAGCATTCTTATTCGGGAGAACTACCTTATCTTGAACTATTTAGTGAAAAGTTAAACTATTAGAAAAAATTCATTTTGTTTAGGTTGGCGATTCATAACTCCAGTTGAGAATTGATTTTTTTTGCAGAAAACTAATCTTTTTGGTTGAAAATTTTACTATTTGATTAAATTTGCTTGCTGAAAACGTATCTTCTTATTTAAGAATTCAACTTTTTGGTGAAAGTTCGCCTTTCTTCGTTGCACTTGGTTCAAAATTTTGTTTGAAGAATTTTTTCAAGTAAAAATTTGACGTAACTATTCTTTCTTAAAAAAGAATCTATTTTTTAGTTAAAAATTTAACTATATATTTAGTTAAAAATTTATCCATTATTTAAAAAACTCGCCTCTTCAGCATAAAATTAAAATTCGTTTTGGTTGAGGATTCAACGATTATGATAAAAATTCTTTTTTCAGCTTTAATTTTATTGTTTTAAATTATGTGAAATTAAAATATTTTTTCGTTGAATTACAATTTACCATATATTTCTTTGAGGATTCGGCATTTTTGGTTAAAACAGCAACTAAATAATATAATCTGCTTAAAAAAAATTAATTTCGTTTGGCTTAAAGATACATTTTTTAGTAAAAAATTAAGGTTTTCGGGATGAAAATAGAACCTTTTTATAGGACAATTTTTTCAGGCTTCAGAATTCAACAATTTAGTAGAAAATTAAAATATTTTACTGGGAATTTATCTTTTTGTCTGAGGATCAATTTAGTGGAAAAAGTACGCCTTTTTCTTGTCTAATTGAACTGGTAGAAAATTCGTATTCTTTTAGACAATTCATCTTTTATGTTAGGAAAATCACCTATCTGTGTTAAAAACAAACTTTTCGGTTAAAAACTAACTGTCTCAAAAAAATGGTCTTTTTTACTTGAAAATTCACCCCTTTTGGTAGAAAATCCTTTTTGACTGAAAATTAAACACATTACGACTCGATATCTCACAAATTTGAAGTGTTTGATATCAAATTCAATATTTTTTTTATATTAATTTTATTTAACAGAATTATTTCCCCTATTTGTGTGAAAAATCATCCCATTTCCGCTGTTTTGAGAGAATCTTGATCTATGTTATTTTTCCAGTTTGGGTAGATATAACTATGGATGTCAACGAGAGGGGACGGGGATGTCGAAAATAATTCAAAATGGGTAACTTTGTTTATAGACGTATCTTTAGTCTCGTACGAGGTTTTAAATTACCTTCGGTAACACATGATACTGAGGGTAAAGGTCAACGGAAACAACGCTTAACCCTGTTTCTTATTCGCTTCCCTGTGTCCCGTAATTTCAAGCTGACAAGCCACGCATCAGTTCTGGCACTTAAAGCACTCGTAAGACAAAGCCGCGAGAAAGCACTCCCGAGAGGACGGCACCGGTCGAGGGCGTCGTGCGCCTTCGGCAGTCCCAAAAACAATGGGACGCTATGTTTTAAACGCGTCATTGAAAGTTTTCCATTATCTGGTTTGGTTGTTCGCGTCTTGGAGTATCTTTAGGTTGCAAAGCCGGAACAAACAAGTACGTACTTAGAAACTAAGAAGTCTTGTCAGAGTAGACGAAACATTGGTTTTTCATTCAATTTTCTTGAGAGAGAATTTTTGCAATTGTTATAGAAGGAGCATTATCCTCTGCTTACAAGCTTCTATTCAAAACTTTGTCTGGATAATATATTTACCAATTTGTTTGCAGAAAAGTAATGACCTTAACCAATTTTTTCAACTTTCAAACCCTCATCTTCTTCCTGATATATCATCACAATAAAATACAGTGAAACCCTTCAATAGATCTTTTTTCTATAGCCCTTCCGCGAATTGGCGCCGCGCAGTAGGTAGGTGTACCAGGACTGCGTGGAGTGCGCGGGGTCTACGGTTGTCAAACAAGAGAGCACTCAGGCGTGAACAAACAAAAGCGGAGCGGGCTATAATAAGTCAGTTCCTACCCACCTTCTGCCTTATAATCAGGGCTATAGAAGAGTTTTACTGTATTTAAATTTTGAACAACAAAAGCTTGAGTTTATACCACAAGAGATTAATTTTTAACGAAAGAGTTAAATTTTATAGCTATAAAGTAAAATTGTTTCGAAAATAGTTGACTTTTAGACCCGAAAAAAAGTCTCAACCAAAACAGATGATTTTTAAACAACTAGTGTGGTTGTCAAGAAAAAAAAAATTAACTCGAGGTGGACAAGAATTTTTAACGGAATAGTTGAATTTTCAACCTAGAAGTTTTCTAACAAAAATGTGAATATTCACTTCAACAAAGAGGAATCTTAAATCCAGAAAGAAGAGTTTTCAACTAACCAGTTGAATTTTTGAACAAAAAACATTACGTTTTAACGAAAGAATTAAATTTTTTTTATCAAAATAGTTGGATTTCTCAGGCCATGGTTAAACTTTTAACCCCAAGTAATTTATTTTCATCTGAATAGCTGAATTTTCGACTAAAAAGGGCAAATTTTTAGCTAAGCAGTTTCATTTTCAATAAAAAAAGATCAAATTTTTATAAAAACAGATGAACTTTGAAATCATTAAGGCATAATTTTAACAAAATTGCTGAATTTTTAAACAAATAAAAATATTTAAATCAAGTGAGAAACAATTTTTTAACCAAGTTGTTGAATTCTCAATCCAAAAAGTCTATAAATTTTCTACAAAACAGTTAAATCTTCAACTAAAAAGTTAATTTTCAACCAGATAGTTGAATTTTCTACCAAATGACACATTCTTAATCTAAGTGTAGTTGAATTTTTTACCCAATATTTGAATATTTAACCTACAAAATTGTTTGTTTCACCCAATAGTTACATTTAAAGAAAGAATGTAAAACTTTCAACAAAATAGTTGAAATTTTAACTAAAATCATTTTTCGAATATCTAATCATGAAAGGTTAATTCTTACCCAAAAATATAATAAATAATTTATATCCCAACCAAGAGAAGATTATCATTGAAAATAAAAAAATATTGAATTTGAACAAAAAGAGAAATTCTCAACAAAAAATGTAACTATTTATGTATCAAGTTAAAAATGTTTTAAGTTTAAACACAAAATAGTTAAATGAAACCAAAAAAGATCAATTCAGGAATTTCAAAAAATTGTTATTAACAACTATATATTTCATGTATGATTTCAAATTAAGCGTTGATTACACACCCTTTCGTTACAAATCATCACAAAACATCAATTTTATTGCCCCCTCCTTCGCGGTAGTGTGGCGTAGTTTTTTAAGGGACCCTAATCTAATGAAACGAATTAAAACCTAAGAGCGTATATTGGAATAGTTATATTTGATCAAGCAAAGAAACAGGGTTCTTGAGTAAAAATAAAATGCGTTAATAAAAATGAAATTCATCGACAAACACATATCGAATTGCGAAGAAACATAGATAAGTTTAACGTAGGGGCATCGATCTTATTTTGGACATAAATAGTGAACAGGCACGTATTCGAATGACGTAAAGTACCTAATGCTGAGCAAGCTAATTTCTTAATAGTCGAGAGTGCAAACACATTCCTATTTACTTCGCCATGAAGGTATGCGAAAATCGATAGCGTATAACACGTATTGTTCTACGCTTCCGGTAATATTTCAAACTGTATTTGCTAAAGAAATTAAAACCACTGGATGAAACAAGCCTTTAATAGAGAAGAATTTTAGTAAAATTGCTTCAAATTACTTTAAAGAGGGTGGACGGAAAATTTAAGGTTTTTAAATTGCCTGATTTTGCGCTTCCTAATTTTTTCCGCTGATTAATAATATTTTAAGAGCAAAAATCTAATATTATAATGTTTTTAATGTAGAATAAATTATAACTGGGATAGTGCTAGAGGTTCAAAGAGTAGATAGTTCCGCAAGAGTGTTAAGATTTTTGTACGAGCCAGTGGCGAATCGAAGAGATAGGCGAGTTGGAGGCGATCCAGAAACGATCCGAGGATGAGCCGATGGCAATTACTACAAACTTGACAAGAGCTATAATTGCCTGCATTAAGCACCTGTTGCACACGATATTTTTTGTAAAAATTGCATTGAATTCTCGATTTGAGAAATAACAAAAGACTATACGGTTGTGCCGCCGCGCCACGCTGCCAGTCATTTTGTTTCAAAACCAGGCTACCGCTGATCCGAATTCAGCGCCGTCGGCGCGGCGGCGCGGCGGCGTATCGGCGCGCCGACGTAATCCTAGGTATATTTAAATGGTAACGGATTTCTTTCTGCAGGGTGATCCGATGGCTTTTGAATAATTGCGGAAATTCCGGTGACCAATTTAGAGTTAATGTAAACGGATTTACATAAATGTTTTATGATGGAAATTGATATTATATTTTCCAAGCTGCATGTCAACTAAAATACTAAGCTAGAGCATCACGCCCCCTCCCCTGCGGCTGGTCAAAAGTCTGTCAGCGCAATCCTCTAATGTAAAGTCGAAAAATTAAAGAGAATTAGAGAAAATGTAGATTAGATTCCATATAAGTTCAAATAAATTGCAAAAACTGTTTTAAAACCTCTTCAAATCTTTAAAATCGATAAGAATCATTGAAACAGTCAAAATTTACAAAACGTCTTGGAATCTATTAATGGTAGATTGTACAGCTAGCCGAATACAGCGTCGATTACACAGGCCCACAAAAAAAACAAAAGTGTCTGTGCAATTGACCAGACCTATATATTCCTATGTATTTTTCGACGCTGAATCCGAATTTGCAATAAAAAAGTTTTTACGATTTTAAACCGGTTTTACGATTTTAAACCGATTTATAAACATTGAAAATACTTTAATGGGGGTTTTTAAGGTCGCTGATCACGAATTTTAAGTCAATTTTTTCAAAAAACAACTCCTAGTCGGCGTAAGTGGACAATAAACGTGATAAATTGATATTTTTTTCAAAAAAT
>NC_046661.1:107009818-107015945 GCF_010883055.1 Belonocnema kinseyi | reverse complement strand
TCATCACGCTAGCAAATATCTAGTATCCAACATCTCACTATCGAAGTTGCGAAGTATTAACGAAAATTCTACAAACTCAATTGATTAACCCATTAAAACTCTAAGGCACTTCTTAAAAGAAGCTAAAAATATTATAATGGACTTCATGAATATCGCTATACATAGGTTCTAAGTCTTACTTTATGATCAAAGGTCGAAAAAAGTTTTAGTTTTGTGATTCATGTAGTGGAAAACCTCCAGAACAGTATCCAAAACATCGATTTTTTGAAAAAAATATCAATTTATCACGTTTATTGTCCACTTACGCCGACTAGGAGTTGTTTTTTGAAAAAAAATGACTTCAAATTCGTGATCAGCGACCTCCCCAATAAAGTATTTTCAATGTTTATAAATCGGTTTAAAATCGTAAAACTTGATTTTAATGTCATTTTAATCAAATTTGAAGCAAATTTTCACTTCTCGCGATTTTCTGCCTTTTCATCGCCGTATGGTGGGTTGAAATTTTTGTTTAAAAAATCAAAACATGGTTTTCGATGTATTTGTTCCTGTAGAATTCGATTCTGAAGTCAAAAAATAAAAATTTCTTTATTTTTTTTTATTTAAAAAAAACCATGAAAAAACCGTAAAAAATGAGGTTTTTCGAGCAAAACCCCATAAAAAAGTAGCTGGACCCTACTTTTTTATTGCAAATTCGGATTCAGCGTCGAAAAATACATAAGAATATATAGGTCTGGTCAATTGTACAGACACTTTTGTTTTTTGTGGGCCTGTGTTATCAACTCTGTATCTCGCTCGTTGCAAACAAAATTCTCTTCTATCAGCGCAGGCCCGAAGGAGTGACAACGCTCTTTCAGAAGACTCTAGTTGCGATGCGCAGTTGCAGGGAGAAGGAGTTGAGTGGAGATGCGCATGACATGACTTATTTCTCTAGACGATTAGATTCCACTTTACTTGGCTGTGACGTCAATAATCGAGAAAAATATCGTGCGAAAAACGTCTGATTCGCTAAAAATCACTTCTTACACAAATATCGAACGGTATTTTATACCGGAAAAGGCGAAAAAATCATATCAAAGTTGAGATTTTGAGGTTAGAGTGTTATAAAATAATTTAAAGTCATGTAGGTGCTGTAAAATACTTCGATATTATACATTTTTTATAACTGCATTTACATTTTTTTGAATTGCTTAAACTTATTATGATCCGTGGACATCCCTTAATATTTTTATAATCTCTTAACATTTCTTTGAAATCTTGTAAAATACCTCAAAATGCTTCAAACACTCAAGAATTCTTTTAAATGATCAAAATCCATGAACAACTTTGTGGAATAGTTTAGAATAACCTAAAATGTTTAAAATACTTTGTAATCTTATTAAATATTGAAATCAATTAAAAATTTGTAAATCACCCTGGAATCTCTGTGAATTGCGTATCTGTCATTTGCAGATTCAAAAAGTTAAATCAGAATCTGTTTGCGACTATGTGAATCGGTCATTTTCTCAAGCAGCTTCGAATCTGCCATGTACTGCAATAACCATTTTAAGTAGGGTTATATTGAATCAGTTTTCTTCTTTTTGCACGAGACCGATTTTTTTGAGGTTAAGCTGCCATATTTTAGACAATTTTTTTAATTTATGAATTGTTGAAAGATAAAAAGAAATCATGCATAGGTCTACGAGATTCATTTTGTTATTTCAGTTATTAGTCTTTTATGGCATATAAGTTAGTCAACAAAACTGTAACGACTAAAAGTCTTTAAAAAATAAATCGGCGGCAATTTTGAATTCCAGTGACTGATACGCAATTCAAAAGCCTTCGAAACCCAATTAACAGAAGTAAATGAATTTTGGTTTCCAGGGTTGGAATCTGTTAAAAGATCCTAAAATATTTCAAATGTTTGGAAATGTCCTGAAAATTTAAAAAATTGTTGGAATTCCACGACGTCCCTAAATTTTTTAGAATAAATTCTTAGGAATTCATTACGAAATTATAAAGGCAAATATATAATAATATAAATTAATAATATAAAGCAAATATTTTTAAATCACAAAGTCATTCCTACGTTCCGAAGTTTGTTGAAGAATTTGGAATCACCTAGAAATTCCTTGTAATATTTTAAAATACTCTACACTATTGCAAATCCTTTGAAACCTTTTGTAATTCTTTAAAATCATTTCAAACGCCTTTAAATTGATTTTGAAACACCCTAAAATTTACAGAAAAATTCATTAACTTTTAAGTAAATTTGTCCCAGACATTTCTCTGTTGTCTATGACTATCGTCCTAATGTAAGGTCAGACCCCTCCGCCACTCCTAAAAACGTTACGCAGTATATAGATATACGCAGTATACAGATTCTCTAATTCTTGCAGGTTTTCCCCGAACTGTGGATATCCTGTTTGAAGGATAAAAGTGAGAGCCGACAGAGAGAAATTAGCACACTCTTAAAATGAACAAGTGAAATCTCACGGTTGAAATAGCCACAAGTGTGTCACTGGTCATCAGTTTTTATCAGTGTGGTTACCTAGTTCACTCCCACAAGAATAAATGACGGCCGGGCTGCAATGTAATAGGACATAATATATCTCGCCTAATTTTTGGAAGGCCCGTCCGTATTGCAGTAAGGCTCAAAATATTTCTAGTATGAACACTAGTACACAAACAAGTTATTTTCGAGGAGTATTAAGCAATACATAAGCTCGTAAAATACCGACGCGACAGGCGTGGACGAGACGACTCGAGGTTCATCACTTGTTCACCAGTGACAACTCAAAGTATCGATTCAACCAGTGAAATTTCACTGGTTCCATTTGAGAGAGCAGCAGCTCGAGAGGTGGAATCATGTTTTGGATGTGTATCTTTATAAATAATTTTACTCTGACATTTTATATTCAATTTCACGCGGTCGCGTTCCCAGGGAGGCGTTGTGCCACGTTTTTGAAGGTGACGCGCGTTGCGTATCCGTGGAAAATAACATGGTCCAAGCTGTTCCGTTCGCAACATATTGCGGACCCATTACGAGCGGGAAGCTGCAGCTCGTAAACTTTATGTCAGATCGCACTCCGGCAAGCACACTCAAAATGCATGGGGGTTCTGTATATATTCTTTACACAGAACCGAAGTGCATCTCACTGCACCTCGATACATCGCTCGCCAATATAATAGGTATACATAAGGGTCCTAGGAAAGAGCAAAATGCAAAAAAATACCTGGATGAATAGGGCTGACTTTGTGAAAATGGAATGTTTGCAATTTAAATTTCCACATGTTAATCTTTTTGGTTAAAAATTCATTTAATTTTGGTCAAAGATACATCTCTTTAGCTGAAAACTGAACTATTTTGTTGCAAATTCCTTTGATTTTTCGTAAAAATTCAAGCAGTTGGATAAAAATGTAAGCATTTTTGGATAATTCATCATTTTATAAATTTTTTCTTTTCTTTTTGTAAAAAAAAACTTTTTGATTCATAATTCCAATCTTCAGTTTCGTGATCAATTCTTTTCATTCAAAATTTTGTTTTAAAAGAGTGATAATTTTAGTTGAAAATTCATCAACTTAGTTGAAAACCTAAACATTTTGTTTTTTGTTGAGAATTAATTTTTAAAACTCCGAATGTAACTATTCCATCTTTCGTGGATAATTATCTTTCCTGGTTAATATTTAACTTATTTTGTTAAAAATTCTTGTTTTTTATCAAAAATTAATCTTCTGGTTTAAAAATTAACTGTTGGAAAATAAAAATTCCGCTCTTTGGTAAAAATTAGAATTCTTCATGAAAATTTCTGGTCTTAAATTCTCAATTATACTTCCGTACAGAAATTTCCTATCGAAAAGCCTAAACTATAATTCTTGATGGAAATTTTTTGCTTCAAGTCACAAATACATTTATTTCCAAAGATTCACTGTTCCAAAGCAAAATTATATTTACAGTATTGTCTGACAGGTTTTTTTTTGTAAACTGTCTTTTCATAGTTTAGAATTAAAATTATTTTCAAAAGTATCCCATTATATGTTAATAATTGTCTGTTAAAAAACAAAATTATAGTTGTTTACGAAATTTCTTCTTCCAAATTCCAAATTATAATTCTTTATCAAAATCTCCTAACTTAAACTCAAAGTTATACTTCTTTATTAAAATTCTCTGTCCGATACAAAAATTATAATTATTTAAAAAAATGTCCTGTTCCCAGTCAAGATAATAGTAAGTATTTACATGAAGTTATTTTCATATATTTTGTTACTTATTAACTAACTCAACTCTGAAACAAAACTTTGTTTACAAACATTCTAATTCTTTTGAAAACTTCCATATTCAACTTGACAGTTATGATTTTTACACACATTCTCTATTTCCATTTTGAAGTATAGTAATAGGATATATAAAACCACTTTGAATTTCCATATAAGTACATTAGAGAGAGAACTCGGGGTCAATGAAGCACAATCTCGGTCATTTTCCGATGAAAAAAATTCCCAGTAATTTCTCGGTTTTCCCGATTACTCGGTAACCTAGTTTTGCGTAGACAAAAAGCATACAACATTAAAAAGAATCTCAAATATAAATTCTTTCTATCTAGGTTGATAAAGGTTACTTATATGAAGACTTCAATATCAAGAAAGCTTACCTTTTTCAGCCCTTCAGAAACCAGAGAAGTTCTTTTGGATTTACTCACTGAAGAGTGGAAAATGACATCAAGAATTCAACGACAACTTATTCCACCTCGCAAAAGAGTACGTCTAGGTACTATCTATCCAGCGTTTTATATCTCACTTGAGACCAAGAGTAGATCCATATAGAAATGAAAGGGGAAGGTTGATATTTACTAGGTGGTTGAATTTGTACAACCTCTTGACCTGGGGAACTATCATGATCTGTCATTTACAAGCAATTACATCTAGTGCTCGAATTGCATGAGCATCGAGCACTACTTATGCGTTAGCCATTCGATTCTCAGAGTAAGACTATTATCAACCTAGCAGCCATATCGCAGCTCACCAGCCGATGAGCCTGCCCCAGAGCCACGTCTGCCTGTGCCTTACTAATGCAGGCAATCACTACTTGTACGTATCGTAAGCGTTCAGATTGGAACAAAATGTTTAAACTTGGTTCAATAATTTTCTTTGTATTTTAATTAGAGTTGAAATAAGTATGTAAAAAGTTCTTTTTAAATTCCTTGCCTATTGCATTTCAGGATTTAGATATAAAGTGAAAAAATTAACTTTATAGGAATGCTATTTGTCGACATTTCTTAAGCAGCAAAAATAAAATAGGAATAAATTATTTATATGTTAAAGGTAATTGTAACACATATTGTATATAAAATTACGGTCTCGCTGATGTT
The DNA here is from genome assembly GCF_010883055.1 of Belonocnema kinseyi. Lineage (NCBI taxonomy): Eukaryota > Metazoa > Arthropoda > Insecta > Hymenoptera > Cynipidae > Belonocnema > Belonocnema kinseyi. The sequence goes on along the minus strand of NC_046661.1, from coordinate 107,010,600 downwards.
TAAACTAAAATATTTTTTAGTGTGAATCTCAGACCTCACACTCTCAATGGGATAGAAAATAGGGACCAAAGTATACTTTTTGTCAACCTAACTACTAGGCAGTCTGATAAGTACCTCAAAATTCTAAGAGATAGCATTAGTATTCACTAATATGAACCATTTTCGTCGAGCTTGATCCTTCAAATGACGCCTGTCAAAACTTCAGCTATTTATGTTTACGCATTTACAAGTTACAGCACTCAGAAGCGACTAACCTCCGAGTTTTTTTTAGTATGGAAAAATCTGAGTTTCGAGTTTTTATCAAACACTACTATCTTCGCAAGAAAACGATGTGCGAGACCAAGGCCAAGCTGGATAAGTATTACCTGGACTCTGCACCGTCGATTGGAACGATTCATACGTGGTTTACCGAGTTTCGTTGTGGCCGTACGAGCACAGTTGATGCTGAACGATCTGGGCGCCCAAAAGAGGTCACTACACCAGAAAATGTCGAAAAAATCCATGATATGATGTTGAATGATCCCAAAATGAAATTGTGAGAGGTAGCTAATGCTGTAGGCATATCATTGGAACGTGTGGGAAATATTGTGCATTCAGTTTTGGACATGAAGAAGCTCTGCGCGCGTTGGGTGCCGCGTTTGCTCACAGTGGACCAAAAACGAATTCGTGTGACAACTTCTCAGCAGAATTTGGCATTATTTTCGCATAAGCCGACCGAGTTTTTGCGCCGATTCATAACCATGGATGAAACCTGGATCCACTACTACACTCCTGAGTCAACG
>NC_046661.1:106994478-107009718 GCF_010883055.1 Belonocnema kinseyi | reverse complement strand
AGACCTTCCGATCGAGTACTTTTCGGACGGTATCAAAAAGTTAGAAAATCGTTGGACTCGCTGTATCGATCTAAAAGGAGAGTATGTTGAAAAATAAAACCGCCTTAGGCCAAAAAAACGTCTCCGTGTTTCATTTTTCAGGGACTTATCAGACTGCCTAGTAAGTCATCGAAATTTTGCGTAGGTAACAATCCCTGTCGAAAAAGATCCCTAAATTAAAATAAATTGTAAATGGTAAAATGATAATTCTCAATTGAAAGTAGCAGGTAGACTTCCTTGTAAATTGATTTTAATTTAAATTATCATCATTTTGATATTAAAACAATAAGTATAGCCTTCAACTCAAATAGCTGAAAAGTATAAAAACCTTCCAAGCATCTCAAACACTTTTGATTAATGAAAATCTTTTAAAGCATTCGAATTAGAAAAATTGAAGGTGATTTAGATGTAAGTTCTTAAAATTTTTTAAAATATATATTTAATTGTAAATTAAAATCGCTCATGTTTTAGTGGTTGGAAAATTATTATAATTTGGTATTTTTAAATACGTAATTCCTAGAAATTATATATTTCAAAAAATTTAAATTATTTTTTTAATCAAGATCTAATTTTATTTCAATTTAGGAAAAATTTCATGAAAATTCTAGATAATATAATATGTGGTATTTCAATATATCATTCCTTAATCAATATAAAGGAATTGCTATTTCACAGATGATTGAAACTTTTTTTAAAATTTGCTACTACAAGAAGTTTTTTCACGATGCAGTATTTTCCGAGCGAGAGTAGGTTTTAACATTTTTATTTTATTTTTAGAAAAGCTGGACATATATCACAAATTATGTTGAAAAGAAATTTCCTGAATGGAAAGATGGTTTAGCCTAATTCAAACTAATAGTTTGCCTTTTTATATCAACACAAACTTTTAAAGTATATGGGAGAAATAAAAAGGTGTGGTTCTTCTGAAAATCTGCTTTTCCTGTTTTCAAAATTCAATGAAGAATATTAAGACGATTTTCTGAAAAGCCCAACCTTTCTTTTTTCTATTTGCTTTGTTTACAGTTTATGTTTATGTAAAAAATTGATCCTAATTTTTTTGTAAGGGCTCAACAGTTATTGAATTCGAAAAAATTTTTATTATTTGAACATAATTTCTTACTTTTTCTCGTGAACGATATGAATTATTACAATTTTTTGTTTACTTTTTGTACATTTAGGTGGTTCTTAATTATCATAAACTTGGCATTTTTTATTTCTATTCTCTCATCTCCTAGTTTTGTTATAGTTCCTAAAAAAATCCTAAAAATTTTATCGAAATCGGTTAACTTTTAGGGGTCGCAAAAAGCCCCTAAAATTTATCATTTATTGAACATGGGAGAAAGTCAGCTTTTTGTTTATCTTATATTTAAATGTGATCATATGTTAATAATAATTCCGGACATTATTGACAAATTTAAATTTTACTTAATATTGCGATTTGTTAACTCAATTTCGAGGTTTTTTTTCGTAAATATGATCATCAACTGGTAACGTTAGATCGCGTAGTCAATTAAAAACTAATTTGAGATTTTTAAACAATTTTAAATTGTTTAACATTTTTTCATGTAAGTGGCGAAATGAAACGTGTTTTCTAGATGTTATGGATACTTTAATCAATGGTAACAAAATTTGTTTATATAATTTTACAATCATTTAAATAATACGTGTTTATTCAAGTATGAACATAACTTAAATAAAAAAATTATGTGAAACGTTTTATTTTTATTTCACTGAGAAACTTGACGGTCTTTGCTCAACCCCTATGTATCAGTCGATTTCTTTCAAAATGTAAAGAAAAATGTTGCTAGGCATTTGAAAAAAATGAGGGTGAGAGCAAAGAAATACGAAAAGTGAAAGTAAGGGCCCCCCTAGTAGTTTACATTACTGGCTGCAATTTCAGATTTTGAAAAAATTTTCTTTCAGTTTTTCAGAATTCGCAGATAATCTTCAAATGATTGTAACAAATTAAAAAAAAAAACTTGATTAAACTGCGAACTAGGTGTTCCTTTATTTTTTAAATTTAACCAAATACCATGGACCTATCTACCTGATCTTAAATGAAATTGGTTAATTGTTAAACTGGGAAAAAATGTTATAAAATTTATATTAGTTTAAAATCTAATTTAAAATCCTATTTAACGTCCAATAATCAAGTTAATGTGCATAATTCCCGAAAATAAAACCAAGATTCTAACGACCCAATTTGGACAAAACTAAAATGTCTCTAAAATGCACAAATGTTGCTCATTGTGATTTGATAAAAATAAAAAATACAAAAGAAATGAAAGGGGATTTGGTTGCCTTCTCATTTTTCTTTCCTATTTTTTATTTCTGTCTAAAAAAATTCTTTCTTTCTTTTTTTAGGAAATTTTTTTATCCTTTTTTAAATTGCAATAGGAACATTTAATGGTTGTTGGCCAAATTTGGTCGCTGGAGTCTTGGATTTATTTTCAGGAATTCTGCACATTAATCTGGGAAAATGCTTTCAAATATGTTTACGAATAAGAAAACAAAACCCCAATTTAAAAGTTTTAAAAAACCATATTGTATATTCAACTTAATATTCTCTGTCATAAAGTTGCTGAAATTATTACTTACTTTCACATTATTCTCTTTTTTGCGATCTTTCGCAGAGGTTTCTTTTACCTCAAAGGATTTATGAAGGATCAGCACAAATTGAGAAACTAATATTGACGTACTTTGTGGCTATAATGGATGATTCTTGGAAAATATTTAAGAAAGAAGGAAAAATTACCAGGTTGTTTATCTTACGCTCGTACACCATAGGTTGTGGGTTTTAATGGAAAAAGTTGAAGCAGTCTAAAGTTGTATGCGTTTCAACAGGCTTAATATTTCGGATTTGAAATGCTCGCTGGATTAATGATTATTATTAGTACCCTCCTATGGTCTCACAGTACCAGCTTTGGGGGTGACCGAAGAGGAGAATAAACAAATGGTAATTAACGAAATGTGAAAAGTCAATAGCCGCCCCAAATCAACAATATTGATACCGTCCAATATGTATTAATTCGTGTGTTATAATATCGAACGAGAAAGCAAAAGAATGATTATTTTTCGCTCCAGACCTGGACGATTTCAGAATAAATATTTTTTTTCGAACGCAAAATGTTAAAGTTGAACCTTGGATGATTCCAATTAGAAACTTTACACCTGCTTTTTTCGTACGCAAATTTTTTATTTCCATTCCAGTAGTTAAGTTTTAAAATTATTTAAAATTAATTAACAATTAATTGAAAACTTTTTATATCGTATGTGTGTCTCGCAAAAATTGAAAAAAATTCTGTTTAACAGTAGTTCCTTTTCTTGAACAAGTTTTCTATTATTATTATTATTATTATTATGTTTTTAACATCGGTTTTTTTCTAATTTAATATGTTCAGTATAAAATTTCAAGTTATTTAAAGTCTTTTTCTAATTAAGCTAGAAAGTAATAGTCAATTTTTTGTTGGTAAGACATTATTTTTGGATGGGAATATTTTTTGGTTATACATTTTATTAATTGGTTGAAATTTCAATTATTATGCTAAAATTTCAACAATTTGGTAAAGTCCTTATTTGGGGATGAAAACCCAACTCTTTTGTAGAAAAGTTGTTTATTTCGGTTGAAATTTAACACTTTAAAAGCATTTTTTTCTGTTTATCGACTGGAAAATCTTTTCTGGCTGAAAATTGCATTTGTGTTGGCAAGTAGTCTTTTTAGTTTTAAAATTCATCTCCTTAGATATTTAAATTAATATCCGAAGAGATGAATTTTAAAACTATTAAGCTATTCAAAATCAAAATCTTTTTTGACTAAAATATCAAATATAGTTTTTGATAAAAAATAATCCTGTTTGGTTGAGATTTTAAATATTTTTGCAAAAAATCAGATGCATTGATCAAAATCTGCCTTTTTAGTTAAAAATTAATCTATTTTCGAAAAAAACCCACAATTTGGTTGAGAATTGAAATTTACGTACAAAATTAATATTTTCTGCTTAGATACTTTACTCCTTCATAGAAAACTCATATTTTATTATGGAAATGTCACATCTTTTTGTTGAAAATGTAACTGGCTTGTAGAAAAGTGTTCTTGAATTTGAAAATTCAAGAATATGGTTTTGATAAAAAATCAACTGTTTTGTAAAAAATTGCTCTTATTGTGTTAACACATGAACTCATCTGTTAACAAAAAAAATTTTTTAGTTTTGAACGAAATTTTTTTTAAGAACTCAAAATTTGGTGTTGGTCAAATCAACTGTTTTGTAGAAAATTTTATTTTATTGCTTAAACAATTCCATATTTTAGATGAAATTATTTTTCTTTATCTAATAGAAAAATATTTCTTGGTTGAAAAATGAATTGTTGTTAAAAATTCATGTTTTTAGTACTAAAGTTCGTATCTGTCTATAAAATTTTTTAAATCTATTTGGATGAATATTCCGTTATTTCTTTACTGAAAAGTCTTTCTTAGTTGACGATTCATCTCTTTGGTTGAAAAATTAACTATGCTGTTGTCAATTGTTTGGTTGTATTTATTTTGGTTGAAAATGATTTTTCTTGTGGAACCTTTAAATTTTTGTTTAAAAATTTAATTATTTTTTAGAAAAATCGTCTCTTTGGTTTGAAATTTCTACTCCCGAGTAAAAATGCTTCGACTTGAGTTCGACTTGATTCGCCTCTAATTAAGACATGCTCAAGTTGTAAAATTAAAATTTAAATACTTTAATTTATGTCTGGGAGACAATTTTATATTTCTTGGAGACATAATTTTATCTCTTGAGTCGAATTTTTATGACTCCAACAAGAGCGGTTTATAATTTCGATTGTATACCTGTCCTAACAATCTTGTCTATTTATAATTATATTCTATTTCTATTCTGTATATATAATCAACTTATTTACGGATTTTCATTTGTATTATACTTGTTTGACGATGATACTGAAAATGATGTTTGTTTTTACGTATTTCTAACGGCTTAGGTAATCCTTTTAAAAAGCTATATTTTTTATTTTCTGTTTTTTTTTTATTTTTCTGTTGTTCGATCATCTCAGCCAAGAAAAGGCTCGTCTTGATACAAGTGAACGCCGTTTTACGTGTCGTGGCCATAAAAGTAAGAGCAAGGCTTATGTTTTGAATCAGTTTTGAGACGTAGCCAGACATCGATGTCTTGGAAACGAACTCAAGCCATACCCGAGTCGAAATATTGCCCCTACTTTGAGACTCTTCAGGCTAATATTTGTAGGGGCTAAGGTTGTAAAGTAGAGGATGTTTCCATACGATTTTTTCCCGTAGTTTAGCGCTCTTATGGGCACAAATTTATAAATCTTCCATTTGGGGCGTCAAAATAAAGGTTTCGTTTTTGTTTCTGATTTATCGGTCCACACTCTACCTTCCTGTACAGAATTAATTTATTTGACGAAAAATTAACAAAATGGTTCAAGAAGAAGACATACTGACATTTGCGTAATGTTTCAAATTAATTTGCACACAGAAAAAAATATCCATTAAATTTTATAGAACTAATCCTATAGCAGAGGATATGCTGGGTAGTTTAATAAGTTAAAATCGTCTTTGTTTTACATTGCGTTCAATTAGTCCCGAAACTATAAAGAACATTTCTATAAAATCATAACCGATTTTTCGCCACAAAAAAATGAAATTTCCGTATTATTATATTATCACTATTATACTCTAATATATGTTAACATGTTTAAGGACACAATTATGTACGATTACACAATCACTACCCTATTTATAATCGCACGTCATGAAAGTTTTTATTTGCCGCAGGGGTTCGAACCCTTTAAGTTTCGCATTCCTAACGCCTAAAACCTCTCGGCTAGCCTATAATTGTATGTTTTATGCTCTTGATCAAGATTTAAACTTAATCCAAAAATATTTCAAGCTATTTTAAAAGATTAAAAAAAAATTCAATATAGATTTTTAGAAATTTAAGAGATTTTAAAGGATTTCCACAAATTTCCGAAGATTTCAAAATATTCAACAGTCTTTAAAGAATTCAAGAACATTATTCATGTTTTAGAATTACTTTGAAATCTTAAAATTCATTTAAATTTTACCGAAATTCCTTAAAAATTACTTAAAATCCCTTAAATTCATTAAAAATATCTTGAATTCTTTTAAATAATTCGAAAACTTTGGAATTCGATTATAAATTAAAAAAATATTTAATCAAATAATTCCCGTTAAATCCTTCGAAACTCCTAAAAATCTCTAAAAATACATAAAAATATTTTTAAATAACGTGAAGATCCTTAAACTCTTTTGAATTTTTTAAAAATTATTAAAAATTTTTAACCATATTAAATCGATTGAAATGCCAGAAAATCACTCAAAATGACTAAAAATCTGTTGAACTCATAAAAAGTATTTTAAAGTCTTTACAATTTCTTGAAAATTCTTGTACTTTTTGGAATTCTTCTCAAATCTACTAAAATTCGTTTAGGCCATGTGACGAGTGGCTTACGTGACCAGATTCTTACCTTACAACCACTTTCCTTATTTCCCAACGTATTATCACACTAAACGCCACACAGAGTTGAAAATTTAGGCAACTAAAGAAGAAGCGCTTAGAATGGTCGCTCTAGTTCTAAATTTGTATAATTATGAAAAAAGTTTTTTGTTGTCAATAATTTTTTCGAAAATTACTTAAAATCTTTTGAAACTCATTTATAAACTTTAATCTTTTTTAATTCAAAAGAATTGTTAAATCCCGTAAAATTATTTTTAAATTCATTAAAATCCTTTTAAACATTTGAAGATATTTTGTAATTACATCATAATACATGAACTTTTTTGGAATTTTTTGTCATTTTTTAAAGTCATTTAAAATAATTTAGAATATTTAAAAACGTGTAGAGCGCAAAGGGAAATTGAGGAAGATGTCAGAATATTTGTGAATATTTCTGGACATTTCGGAATATTTTGAAATATCAAAAATATCTGAGATTAGAAAGAATATCCAGAATACCAAGAATATTGAAAGAATACGTGTATGGGAATATTTAGTGAATATATCAGGAATATTAGAGTGATCGACCCCTCGGCATAGAGAAATAAATTGGTTTAAAAATACGACATTTTGAAGAAACAATTTATTATTTTAAGTTAATGGTACATCCAAATCTTTGGTATATCTTTATAACCATCGGTGATCTTATTAAGAGTGATTACAAGTAAACTTTAATCAACTTCGGATTTTTGGAGAATAACGTACGAAGAACAATCATCGCTGACCGAATCCATTTGAAATCAGCTGTGACCTACACTTGAAATCGCAGAATTTCTCGAGAGGGAAATATATCTTGTTTTTTAAAGGAAATTATGCTTTTTTTCATGTTTTTAAAATTTGAAGAAAATTTGGGGAATTTAGGAAAGTTTAATTAGCAATTTAAAAATTATTAGTTTCCATGTGATTTGAATCAAACAAAAATAATTGAAATCTTACAGGCTTTGTTTAAAAAAATTTTTCAATATCACAATTTTTGGTGAATATAAATTCGTCAGTTTAAAATAAAGTTCCATTTCTTTAAGTTTCAATGTTCTGGGGTAGATTTTGTTTTCATTTTTACTATTTCCCATTAAAAATTATATTTTAGTTTGATAGTTTGTTTAGTATAATTAAATTTATTATTTGATTTTATAATAATTCGCCTAATTAGCTTGCAGGTCAAATTATAATTTTGTTCTGCAGTAACAATTTTAAATTCTAAAATTTCAGAAGCTTTAACTTTAAATCATTCAATTTAGTTTTCAATATAAAACTGTCAAATCTTGATCGCTTTGAATTTATAATTGTTCAAATTCAAAAGTTTGCAATTTTTTATTATTTAATTTTGAGCGCTTTTGAGCATAAATAATTTCCAATGATCTAATCTTAAAATATTCAATTTTTAAGGTTTTGACATTGCCCTATTTTCTAAATTTTTAAACTGAAATCATTCAATTTCGTAATCCTTTAATTCAAAAGAAAATTGCGTGAAAGGAAAATATATTTCTTCAGAATCTGTGGTAACTAATTTGGAGTTATTTTTTGTGGTATAGAAAAAACTCAATTTAAAATATTTGTGTCTTTCTTACCTTTTTCTTTTGACGTTTCTTCTCGCGTGTTTGATACTCTTAGGGGGGGGGGGGGGGGGGGGGGGGGGGTTGGATCTGGGTTCTTTATAACTATCTTTAAAATCTTAGCGCTGGTTTGAAATTTTCCTTTTGCTTGCAGCCACCAGATTAGGGCAAACTTCTTTCCTCTTGAACCCATCTCGATGTTACCACTTTAATATTTATTATTTAAAACCAATTTCACTGTTGCTTTTACAAACTGTGATGATGGAATTATAGAGAAAATAACAAAGTATCCGTCACGAGGGCGCAGGCGTCGAGGCAACGACGTCACATATTTTGTGCGTTAAAATTTAAGAGCGTTAAAAGAAAATTTAAAAATTCTACGGAGAATATGGAGCTTTAAAGGAGATATGCGTAAAACTCAATAATGTAGATGCAAGGCCTTCAATGTAGGGGCTGAAGCTTATGCAGAAGCAAGATAGAATGAAAATATCTTTAGTAGTGGCTACATAGGAGCTGGTAGAATAAACAGCTCTAAAGCAGGTACAATACTTCCACTTGACGCGTCAAAGTAGTGCCTATATTTCGACTTGGGTACCCAAGTCGAACTCAAGTCGAAGCATTTTTACTCGGGCTGTTTCATCGAAAAGTTGACTATGCAGCTAAATATGAACTTTTTCGTTAAAAATTCATACTTTCGGATCAAAAGTCCAAATGTCTTGTAAAAAATTTATTTTTTTTTAGGCTGGATATAATTCTTTGTGCTTAAAAAATAAAACCTTTTTTGTTTGATAACATTTTTCGTTCGAAATTTATCCTTTCTTTTTTAAATATTCAACTACTTAGTTTAAAGATAAACTAGTTTGTTGAAAATTAATAATTTTGGTCACAGAGTTGTTATCTTAGATTATTATTTATCTCTTTGGCATAAAATTGCTAAATATTGACTTTTTTGTGAAAGATTAACATTTTTGGGTAGAAAATTGAGTTTATCTGTAGAATGTTTGTCTTTTTGAATTAAAAATTAAACAGTTTGTTAGAAAATTCAACTATTTAATTGTTAGTGATCTAAAATCAAGATCTTTTTCGTTCGAAGAATTAATTATAACATTGTTCGTTGTGAATCGATTTCTCTGAATCTCTTTGGTTATCATTTTATCTTTTTTATTATTAATTCTCTTAATTAAATCGTTAGTGATTTCTTCGCTATCGATGATGTTCTTTAAATCTACAAAATTAGCCAATACACATAATGTCTTCAATTTCTGCTTATGATTCTCTAAAAATTAATTAAGACTTTGTCCAAAAACTAAAAAGGGGATGATTAGTTCAAAAAAATCAATCTTAGGTGTTTTAGGGGACTTCTCAGCTTTAAGAGGGGAAATGAGATTTGGTCAAAAAGGGAAAGTACTGTCATCCCTACTATTTGTACCACAAGGAGTCATTGAATTTAATATTGCCCAAAACTAATTGCATTTTCCAATAATTTCTGGAAACTAACTTAATACCAACAATAACCTAAAAGTTACGACTTTTTAAATAAAAGCATCGCAAATGTTGGATAAATGTGTGTTTAGATCGTTTTGCGGCGAACGAGCGTGACATAAAGCGAGAAAAACGTTCTAGCATTCTCGTGACATTTTCTCCATTACAAATTTTCGCCGACTATTTATAACCTAAGAGGGGTAGAAAACCACCTGCGAGAAAACAGCATGTCTACTCAAATCGTGAAAAAATTTCGTGACAATTACAGGTTTTACCAGAAAAATCTAGACTTTTTCAGTCATAATTTTTTCAATTATGCTAAAGACTTTATAAATAAGGAAAATTAATTTCTTACAGGTACGAATTATATAATAATTTTATTTTAAATGTTTAAATTGGGAGGCAGTAAAAGCATAATTATTATAGAATATTCTTTGATAAATTATTTATCACCATCAAATATTATAGTAAATTTATAACATTAAACACATAATAAACTATTTCTCAAATTTGGTTCTCGAGTTCATAAATTTAAATAAGAAATAAAATCAATTTTTATTATATATACAAGCAAAAATGTATCCAGCGTTTCCCGGGTAGTAGCAAATCCCCGCATATATTTTTAAATTCACATAGAATTCAAAGAAACGACCGCATACATTCAAGTTAAATACACTTTTATGTTATTTTTTTATTCTTGCACTCTTCGTTGAAAAACACTAATTATTAAATTTGAACAGTTATATTCATTAAAAATAATGCTATTCGTAATAAAAATTAATCATTCCTTCGAACTAATGAATTGTTACCATAAATTGTATTTTTCTGATTTTTTAACCATTATTATAAAAAAATGTAACAAAAGAAGTTTTACTGTCTACTTCAATTCTATAACGCTACAAATTGAGCAATCTCAGAAGAATTGTTTCTCACAAATTATCATTGTTGATTATTATCTTATCCTATAGGATAATAATGCTAGGCAATGGCGGTCTTTTTCTGAAATTTTTAACATCTTGTCTACTTTTCAATTAGAATGAGGTAATAATTAATGCAAGTTAACAAAAATAGTTTAGTAGTTTTTTAAGCAGTTTCTTAGTGCAAATAACTGTTATTTCTTAGTCAAGTGTTAGGAACCTGCGGTTTTTTCCGAAATGTTCAACTTTGGTTTGCCTTTTTAGTTATGAACAAATAATAAATAAACATTTGAAAGAATCATATTTCAGAAAATTTTCTTTTTTTTCAATATACATTTCTGAATTTCAATAAACTTCTTGTTTTAATTCAAAAGAAACCTTTCACAAGTTATTTACGGACCTATTCCTTCCACCTACTCATAATATTATTCCATTCTTAGTTTTTGTCTCTTGCATAAGATATATTTTTTGTTTAAATTTGTTTATTCAAGCATTGCGAAAAGAGCAAAAATAATTTACTTGAAAGAATACAATATTATTTAAGAAATTATTCTTGTTGAGGTTCGCTAATTATTTGCTTATAACGAAAAAGTTAAAGCAAAAACAAATATTTGAGAAAAAAGCAGCAGTCTAGCATTATTCTTAGAAAAGATAGTTATACATAATAAGCAATTGTTCGAATAAGCATGTTTGTTAACCTGTACTGATTATTACCTTACTCATTGAAAAGTAGATGAAAAGTTAGAGTGTTTAGAAAAACACGAAACTTCTTAGCACTTGTCTTAAAGAACATAGTTATAAACATTAATTACTTGTTTAAACAACTATGTTTGTTAACTCCCATTATTTATTACTTTACTAAGTAAAAAGAGGGTGTGAAATAAAAAATTTTAGAAGAAACCAAAACTATCTAGCATTAATAAGAAAAAGGTAGTCATAAAAAATTATAATCAGTTTGAATTATTAATTTTGCTGAATTGAATTAATTATTAACACTTTATATGTGAAAAGCAGACAAATAATTGAAAGCTTTAGAAAAAACACAACTTTCTAGTAAAATTCAAATTGTATGCCATTACCAATAATAATAAATTGTCTAAACAATTAATATTGATAACTGTGTTTAATTGTTTACCAGCCTCTAATCAACTCGTTTCAGCTAATATTGTTCATTTTGCATAAATTATAAATATCATTTTTTCAAATTAAAAAAAAGTTGATTTTTTGTTCGGATTCGAAAATTCAAGAAAAAATATTGTGGACCACCCTAATAGACACCCTAGAAAAAAAGTTGGCGAAAGTGACAGGTAACGTTGAAATGCGGTTTTCCTCGCTTGGTCGAAATGTTTGATGAGCTAAGGCTGAGATAGCGGTTTTGCGGATAACCGATGACTGCTGGTATAAAGGCATAATTCACTGGCTCCGCGACCCTGATATATGTAGACGGCCCAAGACAAACCATAGTTGGTTGAGCTCAGAGCCGAGAAGTCCGGCCTCACCTTTGCAAACCGCAAACAGCAACAAAGCCTAGATTTATGGCAAGACGTTCGTAACTTGTTCCGAGATCTGCCACGTTCGTATGTTACACAGTCTCAGGTTGGCTTTCTGCCCCGAAATACCCGACATTCTGCCAGTCCCTTTCCCTGTTATTTCCGGAATTTCATTTCGCGCCTGGTTTAAATTTTTAATTTTAATCGCAGGAAAAATTGCTACCAGACTGGGGAACGTGTGCAATGGTCAAAAATCGCAAAATTAAACTGAATGTTTCATTTGCTTCCTTCTAAAATCATGGAATCAAATTATGAAGTAGGAACAGTGGTGAAACTGGTATTATACAGGTATACATTTGCTATGTTTGGGATTGGTACAGTACGCAAAGCTGGAAAGCCGAGAAAATTAGAGAAATTCTTTGATCTTCTTAAATTGCGGAAAAATTTCTGACATTCAGTAGTGTGAATCGATGTTTTCGCAGTGGAACAGAACTAAATTTGTTGTGTTTAGAATCGAAAATTGAAGATACAAAATCAAGAACTTAAAAAATTTGAATAAATTCTCATTCGGATATTTGAAAATAAAGCGATCTGTAAATAAGAAGCGTTGCCAGACCTGGAAAACTGAGAAAATTAGAAAAGTTCTCGTGGCCTCTCAAATCTCAGATAAATTTCAGAACTACAATACTACGAATCAAAGTATTCGAAGTCGAAATACACTAAGTTTTAAGTTTATAAAATTAGAAAGTAAATGTTGAAAAATAGGGAACTTTTATTTAAATGTTTACATTTGTATAAATTTAACTTGAAAGTTTTGTACATTACAAAATCTACCAATATTAAGCGTTCAAATATAAAAATGATGTAATAATTGCAATAACTGAGTTAATGCGATAAAAAGAGCAAATATTAAGTCATTTTCATTTCAAGGTACTTTGGGATCATTTTTTTACTATTAACTGATTATATTTTATACACAAATCATTCAGTTATATTAAAAACAAAATATTATTTTATTTAAATGACTTAGAGCTCATTTTATTTTATTCTTAATTAGAAATCTATTAAAAAATTATTCAATTTCCAATAGTTTATATTACTATTCAATGCATTGGAAATCATTCCATCTTAAAACCTTAAATATATATTTTTAACTATGTATGTTTGATTTTAAAATTATTTGAAATCAGTTAATTTCATTATTTCAAACATCAATTTCTTTAATCTATCTTATTTAAATATAATTAAATAAAAATGGTTTAATAAAAAAGGCTAAAATATCCAAATTCGAAGCATTTCAAATTTCATAGGCTACCAATAAGAACCATAAACATTTTAAAATTGTGCATTTATCAGACAAAAAACAGAAATATTGAATAGTTTTTATTTTACGCCTTCCAACAATGATAATAATATTATAAGCATTTTCAAAACTAAAGAAATTGTAATTAAAAATGTTAACATTTTGAACAAATTTAATACCGAAGAGTTTAACCTTGCGTAATGTTAATTCTAAAATTCATGAAAAGAGACATACAGGTTAAGGTTATTAAAAAAAATTAAAGCAAATGCGGTTTACAATTACGGTTTCAAGTAGACACAACTTGAACGATCTTATATTTACATTGTACATTTATAAACATTGACTTTTAAAATGCAACCATTTTTAACGAAAAAGGGGATGAATTAGTAAAAGATTTAACATTTAGTTTTACATTCTTCTGTATGTAGAAGCGAAGGACCAATCTTTTAAAAAAAATTATATTTTTAAATAAAGCTAAATGATTTTTTAACGATTTTCGCTATTTAAGAATTTACTTTTTTAAGGCTTATATTTTTAGCTCATTAAAAGGTCCGAAACCAAATAAAATTGGTTACACAGGGTGGACACGCTGGGGCTTACATACATGGCGATCTGAATGCTACCCGATTTGCGCAACAGCAGGGGAGAAGCGGCAAAAAAGGTATGTTATGAATATGTAGAAAATGTATTAAGTAAAGTAAATAAAATATTACATGCGTAAACTTCAAATTGACATTACCTACATTTACTTACAGCGATTAGGACAAAGACGTGAATCCGAACATAACTTCGAAATAATGACAGATCGGCCCGGCTTGCTTATTATACTTTCGATTGTTTATTATTTGCCAAAGAGATGTTTTGTGGTTTTGTATGTTTATTACTGACAGTGCCGGCAGTAATAATTTAAACAATAATTACTCAATAATAATTTAACAAACACGAATTATTAATAATTTTAATAAGTAACACTTTATTCCTGAAATTAATAACTGATTTCCATTGTTTTTTTCACAGATCGATCATAGTTGAAATACACATCAGGAAATGCAGATGGATTTTGTGCATTTCAGCTAGTTCACTTCAATGAACATCATTGAAAAACCATTATCTCTAGACCTTATCCCAAGACTGGGGATTGAGCAGGCTAAAATTAATTCAAATTCAATCTGATGGTATAGGTGTATCAAAAAAATATCGCGAGGTAATTTATCTTATCTGGATTTTTATTAATAAAATAGTCAGAGATTTTTTTGTATTTTAGAAAATTTTTCTCTGGAACTCATTCTAAAATTTGGTTTGACCAACCAATAAAATAAATTAGAGACTCGTTGGTGATCGAATTGTATCAGAAATAAATTTAGACAAGACCTTTAAGGCTAGAATTGTTATTTCAATTTTTTTATAACTTATTCTATTTTCGAAAAATGCTATGTCTGGATCTGATTTCTAAACTAGCATTAAATCAGCCTCCAAAATTAATTCTAATTGATTTTGATGGTATAGTTTTATCAAAAAGATATCTCGAAGAAATTTAATTTGCCTGAATATAAATTAATGAAATATTTAGCGATTTTTTTGTATTTCAGAAAATTTGTTTTCAGGAACTCATCCTAAAATTTGGTTTTCTTAACCAATAAAATAAGTTAGAGACTTGTTAGTGATAGAGTTGTATCAGAAATAAATTTATACAAGATATTTTAGGCTAGAATTGTTATTCCAATTTTTTTATAACTTATTCTATTTTCGAAAAATGCTATCTCTGGATCGTATTTCCAAACTGGCATTCAATCTGCCTCGAAAATTAATTCTAATTTGTTTTGATGGTATAGTTTTATCAAAAAGATAACTCGAAGAAATTTAAATTGCCTAAGTTTTAGTTAATAAAATATTCAGGGGTTTCTTTGTATGTTAGAAGAT
>NC_046661.1:106986782-106994378 GCF_010883055.1 Belonocnema kinseyi | reverse complement strand
ATTAGAGACTCGTTAGTGATAGAATTATATCAAAAATTAATGTAGACAAGATATTCTCCGCTAGAATCGTTATTGAAATTTTTTTATAACTTATTCTATTTTCGAAATTCCTATCTCTGGATTTGATTTCCAAACGGGCATTCAATCAGCCTCGAAAATTAATTCTAATTCATTTTGATGGTATACCATAGTTTTATCAAGAAGATATCTCGAAGAAATTAAATTTGCCTGAATTTAAATTAATGAAATATTTAGGGATTCTGAAATAAAATTGACGGATTTACGATACAGAGATAGCATTTTTCGAAAATAGAATAATTAAAAAAAAAATTTAAATAACATTTCTGGCCTAAAATATCTTGTCCAGATTTATTTCTGATACAATTCTATCACCAACGAGTCTCTAATTTATTTTATTGGTTAACTAAACCATATTTTAGGATGAGGTCCAGGGAAAACAATTTCTAAAATACAAAAAAATCCCTAAATATTTTGTTAATTAAAATTCAGGCAAGTTAAATTTCTTCAAGATATCTTTTTGACAAAGCTATACCATCAAAATGAATTAGAATTAATTTTTGAGGCTGATTGAATACCAGTTTGGAAATCAGATCCAGACATAGCATTTTTCGGAAATAGAATAATTTCAAAAAAAATTGCAATAACATTTCTGACCTAAAATATCTTGTCTAGATTTATTTCTGATGCAATTCTGTCACCAACGAGTCTCTAATTTATTTTATTGGTTGACTGAACCAAATTTTAGAATGAGTTCCTGAGAAAACATTTTCTAATATACAAAAAAATCCCTAAATATTTCATTAATTTAAATTCAGGCAAGTTAAATTGCCTCGAGATATCTTTTTGATACACCTATATCATAAAAATGAACTAGAATGAATTTTAAAGGCTGATCAAATGCCTGTTTGAAAGTCAGATCCAGGGATAGCATTTTTCGAAAATAAAATAATTTAAAACAAAATTGAAATAACATTTCTGGCCTAAAATATCTTGTCTAGATTTATTTCTGATACAATGCTATCACTAACGAGTCTCTAATTTATTTTGTTGGTTAACTAAACCATATTTTAGGATGAGGTCCAGAGAAAACATTTTCTAAAATACAAGAAAATCCCTGAATATTTTATTAATTAAAATTCAGACAAGATAAATTACCTCGATATATCTTTTTGGTACACCTATACCAGCAAAATGAATTAGAATTAATTTTCGCGACTGATTGAATACCAGCTTGGAAATCAGATCCAGAGATAGCATTTTTCGAAAATAGAATAATTTCTAAAAAATAGAATAACAATTTTATCCTAAAATATCTTTTCTAGATTTATTTCTGATACAATTCGATCACCAACGAGTCTCTAATTTATTTTATTGGTTCATCAAACAAAATTTTAGGATGAGATCTAGAGAAAACATTTTGTGAAATACAAAAAAATCCCTAAATATTTTATTAATTTAAATTCAGACAAGATAAATTACCTCGAGATATTTTTTTGATACACCTATACCATCAGATTGAATTTGAATTAATTTTAGGCTCCTCAATCCCCAGTCTTGGGATAAGGTCTAGAGATAATGGTTTTTCAATGCTGTTCATTGAAGTGAACCAGCTGAAATGCACAAAATCCATCTGCATTTCCTGATGTGTATTTCATCTATGAACGATCTGTTAAAAAACAATTTAAATCAGTTATTAATTTCAGGAATAAAGTGTTACTTATTAAAATTATTAATAATTCATGTTTGGTAATTATTATTGAGTAATTATTGTTGGAATTATTACTGCCGCCACTGTCAGTAATAAACATATAAAACCACAAAACATTTCTTTGGCAAATAATAAACAATCGAAAGTATAATAAACAAGCCGGGCCGACCTGTCATTATTTCGAGGTTATGTTCGGATTCACGTATTTGTCCTAATCGTTGTAAGTAAATGTAGGTAATGTCAATTTAAAGTTTACGCATGTAATATTTTATTTACTTTACTTAATACATATTCTATATATTCATAACATACCTTTTTGCCGCAAATAAGCGTCAAACACAATTCACTCTTCGTCCATTGGGATCGCAGAATATTATTATTATTATTTTATAGTATTTGTCACTCAGCAGAATTACATAATGTTATTGGCACGGGAAATAATTGACGTTTACTTTTCAGTACACATGTCTCACTTCATTATTAATTAAACACTTTTATTATTTTTAATTACTATGTAACATAACGTATGTTGTTTTGATACTTGTATTCATTTGAAGTTTCAAACGCAACCATGGAGACTACGATAAACTTGATCCGAAGATGCACGGACTTGACCGAATGGCCGATCCGAATGCAATTTTAAAGGCGCGAAACATGAAAATACCCCTGTATAATGGCTTCTCCCCTGCTGTTGTGCAATTCGTGGAGCATTCAGATCGTCATGTATGTAAGCCCCAGCGTGTCCACCCCGTATAAACAATTTTGATACGAATAAAATCGTTCTAAAATTTAGGAATATACAGCTTCAGCAACTAAATATTTCAGCCTTAAATTTTTGTGCAAATTCTAATAAGTTGATTTAGAAATCGGTATCATAATCATTGAATATTATTTATAGTAAGATTTCAAAATAAAAATTGAGACTGCTCAATACTTCTGTAAAGATTACAAATTTAAGTTACTCAATTCTGAACCTTTGACTTAAATATAGAACATTTAACTTTGCAGTTGACCAGATTGGAATATTTCATTTTTCACACATTTATCTTTTTAACGTTTCAATTAAAAAGTGTTTTTGTACCGTCTAATACTTTTTTTCCAAAGTACTATAATTTATTTTTTGAATCTATCAATTTGATCATTTATTGCAGTTTTAGGGTTTTATTTCGAAGAGGTTTATTTTTTCTAAAGAAAGTAACTTCTTTAGCAGTTTTTCTAAAAAAGAATAAAGGGAATTTAATAAAAAGGACAAATGCAGAGGAATAGAGGAATGGCTGTGGTCCCTAAAATTGGTACAAAAATTAAAACTCTTGTAAATTTTCCCACATTGATATCACGAAAAATGAGTTACTGATGCTCAGTAAAATTTCACTGATTTAAAATTCAAGAATTTGTTCCTGTTGCTAAAAAAACTTTATACTTTTGGCTTGAAAATCTTCTAAACCTAAATTTAACTCACGTAAATAATGAAATATTGGAAAAATACGGTTCCACTAAGACCTATAAAACTTTTTTATCATCTGAATTTTCCACTATAAGACACCTCTAAATAAATTTTGTCATGTGCCCGCGCCGAGCAATCGCATATCGTGGGTACTTCGTTAGCGGGTATTTATCTTTCATTTTTTTCCAAGATAGACGTTTCAATAGCCTTTTTATAGTGACGTTGCTCGTACATCAACCGCTATTCAATCAAGGTATCTTGTTCTAAGCCTGGCTACAAACCATCCCTAAGCACCAATCGCGTCGACTGGACTTGATAGATGGATTCGATTCACGGTAAAAGGATACCCACTCAAAGATCTCGAAATTCTGATACCAGCCGCCACAGGCAGACAACCTGCAAACGTAAAAAGCACGTAATCTTCCGTCAGCCCACATTGATCGATTTCGGGGGGTTTCACCTCTTTAAATATAGAGATATTCTATTGGTTTGTCAAGGCAAACATTTATTTGAAACTTTTTAGTGACATTGTAGTTATTCATTGCATATTTTGCTAAGGCTATTTTTTTTAGATAGCAGAAAGCAAGCAAGAATGAATCAATAAAATTTGAAAAATTTGTATGTACATCAGCCAAACGAAACAAGCGATACAAAACAAGCTTGCAGGTTGTAAAAAGATTGCAGACTGACAAAAGCTCACAGGCCAATACCCGCACCGCAATATTTGATCACTTTGATCGATCGAATATGATTGCCTTGAATTGAGCAGATTTCTCATGTATGCAAGTCGTTGATATACAGAATAACACATGTTCTTTAAATCGGATTTCATGTAGAAAAAAAGTATAAATGAGCAAATTTTTTAAAAAGGTCTTTTAATAAAATTTCTTTCAATTAAAAAAAACCTTTCACACGAAATGGGAACTGATCGGTCAGTGAGCTTTTTTCGGGATGCAAGCTTTTTTCGGTCCACGAACTTCTGTCGTTGTGCAAGTTTTTGTTGGTCCGCAAGCACACAAAAAGTGCGACATGCGTCAGTTGAAATTTCACGGAAACATCTATTAATTGTGAACAATAGTTTTTTGAACACAAGAAGAAAATCTAACTATTTTCGGCTAAATATAATTTTGTTTTCTTTATTGAGAGTACAAGCAAAACATGTACTGTGCACTTAAGTGGCTTGCAAATCACGAAAGAAGTTTTTTAGCATCAGTGAATACGTGTGACGCGATGCGGTAACGGCGCTTGTCATCAAGGTTGGATGGCTTGTTTAGACAGGGGAGGCCCACTGTGGCTGCTGCGTCAAGGCGCGTGACTTCATACAAAAAAAAGGTTGGCCCGATGTCGGCACAAGCTGGAATGGAGTTCGGCTAATCTCGGCATGCAACGCTTCATGAGTTCGGGCCGAGATTGGGCAACGACATTGGCCGATGTCGGCCGCATTCTTCTCCGAATAAGGGTGCTGACAGCGCTAAACTGTTTTCAGTGCTAAAAAATTCTAGTAAAGTCCATTTTGATTAAATAAAAAGAAAATAACATGGAAAGCTCATGCATTGTTTTTTTTACTTTTTCAAAATATATTTTTACATTTTCGACATTTTCTTGGAGAATTTTTCTGAATCGTATAAAACTCAGAAAAATGCAACAACGTCGACCTCTTATTTTATTCAATTCATTTTTGCAAGTCATATTTAATCATTTTAGTACACATTTAATCGATTTGCAGCACTGGGCTAACCTAGATGAAAAGAGCCGACATTGACAACATCGGGTTTTTTTCAATATCTATAACTTTCATTTATCACCTAATCAATATTTAACGTTGAGTGAAAGCGTTACTTTTTTCCAGACCTTTGAAAAGGTGTTATTGACCTGACCGAAATTATTTTAAGACGGAAGTTACGAACAACAGTCAAAAGGCTGGCCAATTCTGACGACATTCCTATACTATTTCGTTAGAGATTTAACTATTCTGTTGAGAATTCGTATTTTTTTTTATTTTAAAATAATTTTTGTAACAGGGAATTGCATTATTCCAGTTTTACCTTAGAACTGATCTTCTTAGTTGAACATTCGCTTATTAAATTTGTCTTGAGAATTCATCTCTTTTGGCTAAATATTGAAAAACTTGGTCAGAAAATGACATACTTTATTAAAAACTTAGTTAATTGGTTAAACATGTGAGCATTTTTTTAAAAAACAGTGTTTTCCTGTTTGGTAAGGAATTCATCGTTTTGAGCTTAAGTTGCAACAATTTAGTTGAAAATTTATGTACTTTCTTTTCAAACCGTATTTTGCAGTAATAATTTATCTTCTTGATTAAAAATTTTACTGCTTGGTTGGCGGTTGAAATAATTTTCTAAACACTTATGGTATTAGTTAAAGATATACTTCTTTACTTAGAACTGTATTTTGTTACAAAATCTGCTTTTTTTTGTATTGCCTGAAAAAATCTTCGGAACGGAAATACAACTACTCCACTTTTGGTGGGAAATTCATAGCTTTTTGTTCAAAAGACACCCTTTTAGGTTGAAAATTCAACTATTTTGATAGAGAATTCAACGATTTTCGGATAGAAAATTCAACTCTTCTCTAAAGAATTATTTTTTTCTTTGAAAAATTAACAATTAACTGGCGAAAACATGAATTTTCAACAAATAGATATAAGTTTAAGCAAAAACAGTTGCACTTAGATAAACTTTTTTGATAACAGTTAAATGTAAAACCTGGAAATATAATTTGTCAACGAAAAGGTTAATTTTCAATAAAATGGTTAAATCGCCAATAAAATGAGATTAATTATCAATAGAACGTTATTACTAGCAACCAAAATGGAATAATTTTAAACCAAAAAGATTAATTTTCTACCAAGAGTGATGATTTTTCAACAAAATACATGAATTTTCGACCAAATGGATCAACTTTTTACTAAAAAAGATCAGTTCTCTGCCAAAATTGGAATAGTTGGATTTTCAGTGGAAAATGTACTTTTATTCAAGAAAAAATACGAATTTGCAATAAAATATTCAAATATTTATAGAAAATTAACTTTTTAACCAAAAAATTATTAACTTAAAATGATAAATTTGGTCCTAAAAAAGATTCTTCAGTCAAGGAAGAGAAATTTTTTTCAATTAAATTGAAAAATTTTTAAGAGAAAAAAGAATTTTGTATGAAGAACTTGCATTTTTAACTGGAGAAAATCAATTGTCTGCGAAAAATGTTATGTAATTTCAAACAAAAAATAATTGAATTTTCAATTAAATAATTAAATTTTTGAGAAAAAGATAAAAATTATAATGAAAATAAATAAATTTTTAGACAAAAAATTTAATATCAGGCTTTTGAAATAAAAAGAATAACCTTTAACCAAAAGTAGAAAACAACCAGAAAAAAGGGAAGTGTCTTGAAAAAAAAGGGAAAGAGAAGAATTCTTTGAAAAAGAGGGAAATGAGGGGACAAGCAAAAAGAATGTAAAGTCTGGTATTAATTTATAACCATTTTAGACCTTGATATGGATAGTGATGCCTTTGGGTGCGAATTTCTTGGAACCGATATGAAGGATAAAGCCTGTATTAAAATGTTAAATGCTGCCTTGGGTCGTAATTTAGGATTCATTTATTGATTTGAATGTATTCAGTATTATTTTTTACTGGATGAAAATGAGTGTATATATTATGCATGGAAGGGCGAGGGATAGAGAGTGAGAACAAAGGGAGTGCACGTTCGGAAGGTGGATTTATCAGCGTAACGACCTGCCATTCACTGTGGCCGGCGATAACGAAGCTCCTTCATACTCCCCTGGCGGAATCTGCATCGTGTTTCTAACGTGTGACCCTGCATTATTCCTTCGTTCTGGGAGGGGAATATGCACCTCCGTCCTTCATCGCGAGCTGGTACATACGTCATTGTCCGACGGGCGTTCTGCGGTGGTAATTGTCATTTGATCCCGGCTAAGCCGTAGGTAATATGCAGCACTTGCATGGAGGCTCATCCTCCTACGAGACATCCATCATTTACAGACAATTGCCTTCCACGAGCGATCTTCTCTCCAAACCCAGTGAGAGATCTGCTTCTCATATTCTCCAAATTCTCACAATAATCGTATTTCATCTCAAACTAGCCATATCTCGTCAGTGACTTCAGGAGCTTACATAAACTTGATATTTCTTAATACATAAGTAAATGCGCCCTAAACTACAAATCAAGAGAGAATTATGTGCAAACATTTTTGATAAACATTCATTTAAAACTGCACTTCACTTTGGATGATCATCCTCCTACAAGACATCCACCCATACAAAACTACCAGGTACGAGGTTAGTTCAATAAGTCCTTAGAATGACCAACATATGGCGCGCGAATCGCTCCAAATCATCTGTTTTCAGTCAGCACCACTCCCGACTAGATATATGGTGCAGTC
>NC_046661.1:106971917-106986682 GCF_010883055.1 Belonocnema kinseyi | reverse complement strand
CTACAGTTTTTTGGGATGCACGTGGAATTATACTTATTGACTACTTGGAAAAGGGTAAAACAATCACTGGTGAATATTATGCATCATTATTAGAGCGGCTGAGAGAAGAAATTTAAAAAAAACGACCACATTTGGCGAGAAAAAAAATTCTCTTTCATCACGACAACGCCCGAGTTCACACATGCTTCATTTCAATGGCTAAAAATGAAGAACTAAAATTCGAATTGGTCGAACACCCACCGTATTCACCAGATTTAGCCCCCAGTGACTTTTTCTTATTTCCAAACTTGAAAAAATGGCTCGGTGGACAGAGATTTCCAGACAAAGAAGACGTGATTGCCTCTGTAAGTGCTTATTTTGAGGAACTTCCGAAAACGCACTTTTCTGAAGGATTAAAAAAACTTGAAAAGCGATTGACCAAGTGTATAGAGCTCCAAGGAGATTATGTTGAAAAATGAAAAAAAAATTTACCCAAAAAAAATTGTTTTTATACTTAATTCTAAGGACTTATTGAACTACCCTCGTATCAAGTTGATACGACAAATGGATCAAAATGATGGATCATTTTGATACATGTCTTCATAATCAACTTGACTCGAATTTCGAGATCAGTCATCTATCATATGATTTCAACTACTCATCACATTATGAAATTATGTAATCTTCGTACCTGAGTAGTGATCTATAAAATTGTTTGGAATTCAATTTTTATCGGATTAAGTAGAAGAATGATTTACTCAGTTATGTTTATAAAAATCTATTAGTATTGAGGTTATGAATTTTTGTTTGCAAATGCCAATAAATATTGATCAAGGACAAACCAATGTCCTCCGAAAATCGAAAACTGCAGGGCATTAAGAACACTGAAGTAAATAATTCTTAGCACCAAGTAACTGCATTTACTTGAATCCTGTATCTTAGCATCAAGAAAATATTCTTTAACAGAAGTAATTTTTATTTTAACCAGGCATATATCTTTTGCTAATCTAAAAGAATGAATTCTTTGGCTATATTTTCTTGATTGAAATATATATTTCTTACATTTAAGAAAATCATTTCCTTAATTCAAAAGGTCTAAATTTGTTGAAATGTGATTCGTCGTTCAAAGAAATATATATTTAATACAAAGAGTTCGATTCTTTGAACTGATTAGGGACACATTTGAATCCATAATTTTTTCATACTTAAATCAAGAATCTAGGTTATTTAAATCAAAGAAATAATCATATAATTCAAAATAATATCAATTAAATTACAGTACATATTTTGTTGTCACAAAGGGTTCGTGCACTTATAGCAATGGAGCATTTATTTAGATGAAAAAGGTATTGTGTTTACATAAATTCTTATTTCTTCAGTGGAAGAAAACGTTTCATTTGATTACTAGAATTAAATTATTTATAACAAATAAACATTTATTCCAACGAAGTAATCATTTTTTAAGTCATAAACTTAACAATTTGGCGTCATTTGTTTCAATTGAATACTTATTTAGATTAAAGAAATATATTGTTAAATTAAATATCCATGTTTTTGATTTAAAGAAATATTTCTTTGGCATTTATGGCGAGGTTTATATACGGTTTTCCGCCTAAAAATTTTCATGTCACGTTAGCGTCGTGGTCAACGCTGTGAACTTTACACTCGATGGAGCCAAGTTCAATTCCTGCTGGGGGCGAATTTTTCATCGAATTTTTCTGTTTCAGGTTCATCAAGATTTAAAATTGTGTGATTTGTTTAAATAAAACATGTATATTAATAACAATGATAATTATAATTCAGGTTAAAAGAATCCAGTTGCTTATATATGCAAATATGTACTACAATTGAAGAACTAACTCCTTTATTGCACTCACGCATAGTCTAGGCCAAAGAAATATTTTTTTTTCATCAAGAGATATATTTTTGTGCTTCAAATATTCAGAAATTTGCTGTGGGGAAATAGTTTTTTGAGCCTATAAAATATTTGCTTGACCTTAAAATATATTTCTTTCCTTCAATTCATATTTCCCCATCTCAAAGAAATTTTCATTCCAATTCATGCGACATTCATTTCGAACAATGAATCATTTGTCAATCATTAGCCAAGTGAAATTCACTTGGTTCCAGTAATCCTTTTTTTCAGTGAACTAGATTTAGTTGTTCTGAGGTATTGAAAATACATCTTTTTCAGAGAAGTTATGTTGACAGCTAAAATTTAAATCACCTTTCGAACTCAGACACCGTTTTGTATGTTTGCCGCTTTTAATCTATTTCTCGATGTTTCACTTAAATGTGAACTGAATTATTAAAATCCAATAAGAAAATCTTTGGTTACAATTTTAACTATTTTCTTGAAAACAGTTTGGTTTTTTGTTGGTTGAGAATTATTATTTTTTTGAGACTGTAAATGTAACTGTTCCATTTTTATACCTAAATCGATATTTTAAATTCAAAATTGATCTTTTATGTTCAAAATTTGAACCATTTGATTGCAAACTCATGCATATTTTTGCAAATTTGTTTTTTTTTTGGAAATAAAATATTCTTGATTACAAAAATTATCTTTTTAATTAAAAATTCCACTATTTGGTTGAAAAAAGTTTGTGAGAAGAATGATTCATACTATTTCTTTAAATGTTATTCCTTTTTCTGTGGATGCAAATCGATAAACATTTTATTATGTTATTTGTTAAAAAGTAACTTTGTCAACTGAAAATGAAATTGTTACCTTTTGGGTTGAAAACTAATATTTTTAATGAAAAATTAAATTATTATCTAATTATAAAGCCATATATTTAATTAAAAAATAGTTTTTTGTAGGAAATTTATCTTCTTGGTTCGCCTCTGCTGGGGAAAAATTTATCTACTTGGATAACAATGCATGTACTATGTCAATTTCTTCTTTTTGGTCGAAAATTCAACTATTTTGTTAAATTTATTCACTTTTTATAACAAATATATCCCTTTGGTTAAAAATTCTTCCCTTGGAATTGAAAATTCATCTTGTACAGTACAGCAGTCATTTTTCTTCTTTGAGAATTTTTCTTTCTTTGTTGAAAATTAAAAAAAATGTAATTAATTGAATTCAATATGGTACCTACATCATTTTTATTCAGAGGAATTTATTTTCCTTTTTTTGAAGAATCAACCTATTTCCCATATTTTAAGTGCTAGCATTTTTGGCTGTGAAGTCTTATAAATGTAAATATATATAAAAAAAATACGCTTGTCAAATTGGTAACGTTGTTCACGGACGGAATCTTATCTAATAATAGACTCCTGGTGCTTCTAGCAGCTCAATATATCCTTCATAAATCAATACTTTCGTCCTAAACTGTGATTCAAGATGGAATAATGTATAAACATCTTCGATAAAGATTAACCTCAACAAAAATGTAATGTGACCTAACGCATTCAATGCTTTAACAAATATTTACCCTCCGTATCCAATATTCAAATATCCGATGCCGTTGTTTTTAGGGTACATTGAACCTCAGAATATGATATAAACGTTTGGGTGACATAGTAGCAGCAGTAGATCAAAGGCACTTTGTAATCGGATTCGAAAGGACAGAATAGACAAGTCAAACGGTAAATCGCAAGACAGCCCCTAGCGTTCACTGATTATCTGATTTAGATGGCAGTTCAGATTAGTGATTCCTGTCCCTCGCAGGTAATTAGTATGGAATTGGCCTCCAGTAGCTTGTCCGTGATGCGTAATGACGAGTTCGCGGATTCTGTGGCCAAAATAGTCTCGATAACACACATTCCAACCTTGAAGACACTGACTGCCTAAAAAAACGGACAAGTCCAATCGGAATATCAGAAACTCTAACGAACCGCTCTTAGACCACGCTTTACATAGTGACCTGATCTTTATTTTAAACGAATCAGGTTTTTTTTGCGAATGGTTACGTAGACGACCTGGCGATTCTGATGACAGAAAGACACTAATAAACCTTGGTGGAGCATCAGCAATTAGCGCTCAATATAGCACAGTAATGGCGCAGTAACCGTTGATAAAACCGTTAAACCGCATAAGACAGATTTCATGAGTTTTATTGAAATGAAGAAACTTACTGACCATAAAAACCCCAACTTCTACGGTAGGGAAGTAGAGTTTTTAAATTCAGCAGATTATTTAATCGACATATGTGAAGCTAAATTAAACTGGAAACTTCATGTTGATGCTCTAGTAAAGAAATCTATAATGACTTCCTGGACTTTCCTGAGCCTGCAGAGGCACAATAGACAAAACCAATTATAGCATATACTACAATGATTTGGTTGCCAAGGACTGTACAACTGTACCAATCAGTACCAAGCAACAACTAGAAAGCCTCCAAAAGTATTTTCCGTGTGGCTATCACTGATGCCATGAGAAAAACACTAATAGCTGCTCTAAAAGTCATTTTAGATACTTCACCGTTACACATTTTCGTAAGGAAAATTGCGAAAGTGGAGGTCTATAGACTTCTATACTCTGTTGACAGCCAATCGCCAATCGCTGTTGAAGGGAAACACAATTTTTTTAAACAGACTGACCCAATTGCGCTCTTAAATTTTGTATAACCTTCACCAGGGCCACCACTATTTCCCTTCCTTTGACAAGCTGCGTGCAGAAAACTAAATTTCGTCTTTTCAGAATTTCGTTCTCTCCTTGAACATAGTATAGTGGGAGAAAGCCTTACTGATGCTGCCGTGACAGGCCTACATAATAATGGTGCGCGTATGCAAGGCGAAGATACTATTTTTGCCTCGTAAGCTGATGTGATGTTGAGGACGTTATCCTTCATGAAAAGCTTGAATATCATTTCCATGCATGGGAAAGAAAAGAATTATTTAAACTAGAAAGCATAATTTTATTCCTTGGAAACAGAAGCTGGAGTGTGTGGGAAAACGACCAGGGCTGAAATATCAATAGCACAACATAGAAAACGGCTATCAGGGCGTCAGACTTTCATATATGAGGACGGGAGCTCGATCCCTAAGCTGCACATTCAAAGAGACTTCGTGAACAGTTCGAAGCTGCCTTCAGAATTAAAAACAGGATCAGTTTGATCTGGATTCCTTTCCCTAAACACATTGAAATAAAGGAGAAAGCAGATACACTGGCTAAGGTGAAACAACCCAACCTCTGTTTGATCCGGAACAGGGGCCATAGAAAAATGGATTTCGAACGATTATGCGACAAATTGGAAGGAAACCAAAAAATAGTGCATTGCAAGAAATTAGTATCCAGTATATTTAGTACCCGCCTGAAAAAAGTTTGCATGGCTCAAGCTTGGCAAGAAACTTGGAAATATCTGGCTGAAGCATGGTTTATGGCTGAATGGCAGCATGGCGCAAGCCTCGCTCCTGTCCGTTTCCCATGCTTAGGACACGTTAAACACACATGAATATTCTTAAGAAGATGCAAGTGTCAGAGAAAATTAGCCTGCGTTAAAAATAAAAATATTAGGTTTGCCAATAGTCGACACGTTTCTAAATGGTAAGTTAACTACCCGGGTGCACCGGTTCGACGAGAACTTTTTAAAAATTTAAATTTTGTGGAAAACAATTCCAAATGGTCAGTCGACGACTCGGGTGCACCAGGTCGCACCCCAGGTATTTTATCACGTACTCTACGCGAATTTTTTCAAAATTGATATTGTTTCAACAGCCAAAATTACTAAAAATTGTGTGTCGACGACCCGGGTGCACCAGGTTGCGCCCCAGGTAGCTTAGTACGTATGCTACCAGAACTGTTTCAAAATTTAGATTGTTTCAACAGCTAAAATTACTAAAAATTGTGAGTCGTCGACTCACTATTTGGAATTGTTTTAATCATTCACAAAATTTAAATTTGTAAAAAGTTCTCGTAGAATAGTATTAAACTACCTTGTGCTCGACCTGGTGCACCCGGATCGTTGAGTCACTAGTTTGAGTAATTTTAGCTGTTGGAACAATCTAAATGTTGAAAAAGTTCTCGTAGAATGCATGCTAAGATACCTGGGGTGCGACCTGGTGCACCCGGGTCGTCGAATAACCATTTGGAATTGTTTTAATCATTCACAAAACTTAAATTTATAGAAAGTTCTCGTAGAATAGTATTAAACTACCTTGTGCTCGACCTGGTGCACCCGGATCGTTGAGTCACTATTTTGAGTAATTTTAGCTGTTGGAACAATCTAAATGTTGAAAAAGTTCTCGTAGAATGCGTGCTAAGATACCTGGGGTGCGACCTGTTGCACCCGGGTCGTCGACTCACCATTTGGAATTGTATTAATCATTCACAAAATAAAATTTGTACAAATTTCTCGTAGAATAGTATTAAACTACCTTGTGCTCGACCTGGTGCACCCGGATCGTCGACTCACTAATGGTAGTTATTTTGGCAATTGGCACAATTAACATTTTTTTAAGCTCTCGTAGAATACGTGCTAAACTACCTGGTGCGTGACCCAGTGCACCCGGGTAATAAACTTACCATTTAGAGACATGTCGGCTTTTGGCAAATCTAAGCTTCTTATTTTTAATGCAAGCTCATTTTCTCTGACACTTAAACGATCTTAAGAATATTCATTTGTGGTTAGCGTGTCCTAAGCATGGGAAATGGACAGGATCAAGGCTTGCGCCATGCTGCCATTCAGCCGTAAACCATGCTTCAGCCAGATATTTCCAAGTGTCTTGTCATGCTTGAGCCATGCAAACTTTTTTCACGCGGGTAGCTAGATTCAAGAAATCTAGAACATGGAAAGTGCGATTTTAGCAGAAAGACAGCTCATCATATACTTTGCAAATATAATGCCCTGGCGTGCCTCAGAAATTAATTTTAATGGAATTACTTTCTGAAGCCTGAATATTTCAGTGACATCTGTGGGATTGTTTACACCTTTATGTTATAGACTAACCTCATGGGAGATAATTGAATTTGAAGTTATAGTACAATGAATTTT
This sequence comes from Belonocnema kinseyi, assembly GCF_010883055.1. Classification (NCBI taxonomy): domain Eukaryota; kingdom Metazoa; phylum Arthropoda; class Insecta; order Hymenoptera; family Cynipidae; genus Belonocnema; species Belonocnema kinseyi. Next base: position 106,979,762 of record NC_046661.1, on the reverse strand, counting down.
ATTGCAGTACATGGGGGAATAATTGCCCTGCCCTTACGTACCACGATATGAAGAGAAAAATATTTGTCAGAGAATTAAATTCCTTCGGTGACGCAAAATTCTGGCATGTCTTGTATCGCAGCTTTCGGATGCCTGTAATGATTTTTTGTATATAATAATCTCTTAAATTGCTTTGTTCGGACGAGAGAAAATCCCCCGTCATTTAATACAGCTAAACGTGTCGACACATTGCAACGTAAATATCGTATAATAACGCAGCTTTAGCTCCATATTCTGCTCCCTGACCATTTGTATGTTCCTCGTTGTGCTACTGGATCCTCTCGTTAATAATCTGGTATTATGGCATAACTGTTGCGCGAACATAGTAATAGATGTGGTTTTCTCCTGTCTCTGTCTTTTGTCGCTACCTCGCCAAACGTGTGATTCCAGCGATCACAATTTAATTCGGATTATTCGAAAATCATTGTTGAATTAAATAATTATAGAGCAAACATACTGGAAAAATTAATTTTCAAAACCCCCCCACTATTCTCTGACTAATTTTTTATTTTTGCTGACCAATAATATTTGAAGATTATTTAAGTTTCTGATGCTCAAATATTTTTGATATATAATTTATTATAGAACTTTAATTTACAATTTTGCAATGTATTATTTTCCAGGGTACCACAGCCACATTTTTTTAAAAAGAAGTGTAATAATTACCTATTTAAACGAAAAAAGTGACCAAGAGTGACTTGTTTTCAACCAGATGGGGACTGAACGTGACTAATGTGTATTATTCATCTAGGTAATGTTTTTTTTTAATTTAAAAGAATCCGATAAAATTTTTAAGAATTTCCGGTCAATTTTAACGATTTAAGTGCACATTCATTTAAGTTTGAAAACTTTAAATTAATTAGAAAAAATTCAAGGTACTTTTCGAAAACCTGAAGTATTTAAAAAGAATTGAAAACTATCAAGAAATTTAAGGAATTCAGTAAGTTTGATATAAGTTATAATATGAATAATATGAAGTATAATATGAAGAATGAAACTAAGTTTAAAAAAATTGTAAAGAAACCAAAGAATATGAAAGAATTAAAAATAAATGAATAGGAATTCAAGCTGAATTCTCAATGAATTCAAAAAAATTGTATAAACCAATTTTTTAAATATCTTCATATCTTTAAAACCCTAGGAAACCCCTCACCTGTTGGGAAATAATTTTTTGAAAAATATTAAATATTGTAAAATTCTGTACCATTATATGATATCAGATAAAATTTTCTAACAATTTATTCAAATACCTTCATATCCTTTATAATCCCTAGAAATTATTGAAATCCCAAAAAATTCTATTAACTATTTTAAATCTTTTGAAAATGCCTTCAAATCTTTAGAAATACCTGGTAATATTTTAAACCCTTACATTATTTACATTTATGAAATCAATGAAAAATTCCTTGCGTTCTTCTAAAACTCCCTGAAATATTTTAATTCCTTAGAAATCCCATTATATTCCTCAAATCAATACGAAATTCAATAAAATCTTTTGAAATACTCTAACATATTTCAAATCTTTGAAGATCCTTTTAAAATCTTTTGAAATCACTTGAAACTTCTTATTTTTAATCTTTTTAGATGTTTAAAACCACTTAAGATTTGCTAAAACTCTGGGAAAATCCTTTAAATTTATAAAGATTCTTTAAAATCTGTAAACTGTTTTGAAATCATTTCAAACTATTCGAAAGAAAAAAAATCCTTGTAATCTTTTGAAATGTCTACAAATTTATTAAAACATTAAAATATTTATACTATATTCCTTGAAAATTTGTCAATCACTTGAAAATGCCTTGGAATCTTTCAAATTACTCTACGAGGTTTCAAATCCTTTGAAATATTTGGAAATTGCCCTGGTGTCTTTTCTAAACAATATCCTTAAGTATTTAAAATCATTTAAACTACGTTCAAACCTCTTACATTTTTTAAAGCTCCTGAAAGTTCTTTCGCTTTGCAAACCATCCAAAAAATTTTAATTCTATAAAATCTCTTGAAACTTTATAAAGCTCTTCAAAAAAACTTGAATTTTCTTCAAATAATCTAAAATCGTTGAAATGATTTAAGTGAGACGATGGTCATGGGGACTAAAGCATAGGCTTTGGACCCACCACTTCTCGCCGGCTGGCGGGTTCGATTCCCGCCTCGTACTCTGGAAGAGCCTCGGTGGCCCATGCGGTTGAATACTATCCTAGCAAGGAAGTATTTGTTCATCTCCGGAGAGTCGTGAGACCGGTACCTCTAGAGAAAAAAGTTCTCCAAGTACTTAAAGCTGTTGCTTTTGGTGGTTTGGAACCCTATTTAAACTGTAGACCTCCCTCCCATCAACAAGTGTGTCTTTAAAAATATTCTAAAATCTCTCAAACTCTTTTGAAATCCATGGAAATATCTAAAAATATTTTTTAATCTTTCAAATCCTACAAAGTTTCTTAATTCTTGTGAAATTTCATTAAAATATCTTGAAACCTTTCGAAATCTCTTAGAATCATTGCAATCCTCAAAAATTTGATAGAATTCCTTTAAATCTTTAAAGATATTTTAAAATCCTTTGGTCTTATAAAATCCTTTGATATCTTTTTAGGATTTTTTCAAATGACCTAAAATATTTAAAAAGAATTAAAGAAAATTCAGCACATAGGTGTGTACAAAACTTTAACAGTGGTCAACCCATGGGCTAATTTATTCAAACAAAAGTGACTAAAGTGTTCCACTTATCTGAAAAAAGTGATTACAGTGAATATTCAGGGATTTCCATAATTTTAATTGCCTGTAGCCCTAATAAGACTATATGTTAATTACTAGTTTATTTATTGAAATCCGGATAGTTTGCCATGATTTAGTATAATTTATTTACTTTAAATTCGACTTCTAGTCGACTGAGTATCAAGGCAACTTCGTAAATAAATGATGCACGAGATTATAAACGCGTAATTTATTAATTCTGTATTGCAGTTGCAAACGCAGATTAGGCAAGTGTATAAAGTCCCACTAGTCACAGACTTCTACTTGAAATTCAGTAGTGAGTAACTACGTAGCCAGCTAGGAGATTTAAACGGATTAAGGCAACTCTAGAATCTCCAAGGAATATATCCGAATATCCTCTACGAGTTTTTGTTTTTTATAACTTGTGATGAATTTCCAGCGTAATTCTACAAAATACCAGGGATTTGGATAAGGATGATACTCTTGATGATAAAAGTACTTTCTTGTTTGTTTCAAGAACAAAAATAGGTCCCTGTCAAAGATTAACTTCTGCATTAATAGTTCCAGTTACTTTAAAACGGAGTCGCGGCAAAAGTTCATTTTTAAAATATCAGGCCATTTTCCTTAGTTTATACTGAGCAATTAAAATTTTTTTCATTTATTATTAATATTCAAAGCATAAAATTAAAAATGTTAATCTTTCAATATTTAAAGCAAAGCATTTTTTGTAAATGGAGTAAAATAATTTCCAATTCAAATTCTAAAAATTGAAATTGATTTATTTTAACCAAAAAAAGATTAACTTTATACTCTCTTGAATAAAAACAGGAATATAAAGCAACTTCATTCTTAAAAAGAAAATGATATCATGAAAGTTCTCTGAGAAACACAAAAGTATATATTATTTTACAAATAAACGATAATGAATTTAAGAAATATCCTTCCTGATGACAAGGAAAGAAACTGTTTGGAAGACAGTTTTAAACATTGTTTATTTGTAGAACATGACGATTTGACATTCAAGGTTAGAATTGGATTTGTACTTTGGTGACAAAAAGAACAGTAAATAATATTATTTAAAGTTATTTTCTTTAAAAAATAAATATTTTATTATTTTACTGCCATTGAAAGCTTTTAGGAAGAGAAATATAACCAGGAAAAGCTTACCAAGCAGACAAAAATTAAAATGTGTACGAAGACAATATTTTATTACAAATTTCATTTGATACAATTTAGTAAGAAGCAGCAATGAGTCTTATTCACTTACATGATCGACCAGATAATCAATTTCTAACTCTTTTTCATTCATTATGGTTCTTAAACAATCTTGTTATTACTGTATTGAAAAAAAGTTTTCGATGAAACCTTTTTAGTGAAAAGTATTATTATTTTTTTAAATATTTTTGTATGCTAGACCTCCTCAATTAGTAGAAATGTTGGTTATCTTTTTCTGCACTACCTTTCAATTATCTTTATTAGAGTTAAATGTTAGATATACACAATTCTAGAGTTTGACAGAGCTGATAAGTTATTACGGCATACATAAGCTGGACAAGAATTTTCTTTGCGGAAAAAGGGAGAAAATGTTATGTTAACCTAAATTATCATATCATCAAATGGCAAGGAATTTTTTCGCGTGGAAAAGGATAGGGATTTTACACTTTTTAACTCAAATTATGTATTTATAGCAAAAACATAAATATTAGATGTTAACAATGTTCTGTAGTTTTTTAAATCTGATAAATTTCTCCAGTACATTGTATAATAGAAGCTTATCTTTCTGGCGAAAGCAGGTTAAAGTTACTAATTTGGTTATAAAAAAATATATCTCTGAAAAATCATCTATTTTGGAACATTGATTAAAGAAAAAGGCTAAAATTTCATTAAGATAAAAATATCGTAAATCTATTCATAAAAGTAATTCTCGATCCACAAGAGTCCGAAAGGATGAGGGAACGCACAGGTGAAACATGAAACTCGAAGGGCTTCGTAGGGAAACCAGAGAGATATTTAAACGTGCCAGTACTGGCAAAATGGAAGAACTATGGACCTTATTTATAAAGACGAGGGATGAATAAAGGGGTGCAATATGCAAGGCGAAGCAAGGAAGCTGGAACAACTATTGAACAGAAAGGAACAGAGGCAGCTATATTCTCGATACTACAAAATTGCCCGAGGGAGGCAGTGTCAGAAGAGGAGATCTTGGCTCACACCTTTCAGGTTCAGATGAGCCCTAAAGTCTTGCAGTCCTCACAAGTCTTTCGGTCTTATAGGCATGTACCGAGTCTTTATACATAAAACGGAAAAGACCATTCTACGGCCGTTCAAGAAACTTACTAGGGCTAGTCCCATCAACCTTACATATTTCCAGCTAGAAACATTGGCGAGTCTCATGGAAAGATACATCTGTGACAAAACCTTATCCTGTATGCCACTTAACAAGGAGCAGCAGGCTTATAGGGCTGGTCAGTCGACCAGTGCAGTCCTAAACAGAACAGCAATCCTGATCGAGAGACAACTGAAGTAGAAAGGCCTCGCGATTGAAATCTTTATGTATATTGAAGGAGCCTTTAACTACAATTCTAGAGAGGTTACCAGGAGGGGCATTATTACGCATATTGTGCCAATTACAGTCATGGAATGGAACTGCCACATGTTGGCCAACAGGCAGTGGTAGATATGCTGATTATCATGCACGGCCAGAATCTGGATGCGCTCTTCAAAGTAATGCAAAAAGTACTGGGGATAGAGAATTTCTTATTACAAAAAGGCTAGACTATCGGCATAAGTGAGGAACCTTGAATGCACAGAAATTGGGAGGACAACAATATGACATCAAAGAACGAGCTAAATATCTATAATAGGAGTCATCCTAGATAAAAAGATGTTATGGAACGAACAACTGGAAAACAAGTGAAAAGAGCTAATAGTTACTCTATGGCTCTGTAGGAGAGCTATTGTGAAAAGCTATGACTTGAAGCCGGACACATTTATGTGAATCTACACAGCGATTCTACGAATTTTTCACTGTGAAATCTCGGCTAAAAAGAATCACCCACGGTGGGGCGCTCTGGCCAATCACAGGCATCGTAGAGAGTATACCCATGAACAACATGACCTGATACCTCAGTTTCAGGTCAGCCCTGAAGATGTGAACTGCAATGTTAACGAAACGTCAGCAAAAAATTCGTAGTTTTTTACACGAGCGAAACCCGAAATATCTCTTTTTATCAAAATGAATCCTCGTGAAAGCATAAAATCTATTAATCAGGGGACTGGTTCTAACAGGCGTCACTGATCTCGACGGCAGTGGGGATCCCAATCCACATCGCGAGTAGGCCCATTATGTGCATGCTCATGGACAAAACTTCTACTCGCTATCTCTTTAACAAGTAGTATCGTGTTAACCTTTACACAAAGGAGGAATGGGCTAATGGCGAGGTACATCTTTCTAGTGATGGGGACAAGTTTCATACTGATGGCTCCAAGAAGAAAGAAAAAGCAGCAGACGGTGTATATCGTAGAAAAAGTAGAGTGCCCTTCGGGTCCTACGCCACAGTCATAAAATCTGAGATTATAGTCATGCATTATAGTATGGCAACAAAAGCAACATCCGTATTTGCTCAGGTAGCAGGGCTGCTACAATAGCCCTAAATGGAACAAGAAGTAGGTCGATAGTGGTATTGGAGTGCTTTAAATCATTGTAAAATCTAGCGACAGAAAACTGAGTGACTCTACTTTGGATCCCTAAACCCAGTGACATCAAAGGATATGAGATATTGAACAGGCTAGTAAAACTAGCAGCCGGAGAAAACTTCACTACACGCAAACTAGCTTTGGGCATTTCAAGTTAGTTAGTCACTGAGAAATCAACATTTGGCTGACCCAGAAACATCAAAAGTCGTGGGAATTAGTCATTGACTGCAGACAGGCCAAAACACTCATGGTTTTAAAATTGAACTCTAATCAAACGCAGGAAATACTCGAGCGCGGGAGGAACGAGGTCAAAGTCTTAACAGAAATTACCATGGGACATGGAAATCTTGGCTATCAGAGACATAAGACAAGGCTCACAGAGAGCCAACTCTGTCGTCTGTGTGGAAAGAATGATGAGACAGCTATTCATATTCCTTGTCACTGCGGCACGATTGTGGGGAATATTTAACACTCACAGGCAGTAACTGCATCAGTGAGTCAGAAATATCGGCGAATAACGTCACTGTGGTCCTCGCCGTATGGAGAGGGCTTTGGGATCACGCTTAGGCCCATCACAGGACGCAATGTGATCACTCAAGCGCATTGGAAGTTTAGAATTTCAACCTAGAAAATTATAATAAAAGGAGAATGTAAAAACAACCTTATCTCAAATTGAACCATTTCTTTCCACTTTATCTTTACTTAAAGCAATCGATTCAAAAATGTAGTTGGGTTCCTATTTTTAACACCTTTTATCATTTGGCCTACTATGTGACCACCATAAACTTCATCAAATAATTCAATTATGAATATTTGTTCCTAAGATAATCAAATCTCAAACGAATGTGAGTTATAAGTGGGCCAAACTATAGTTGTGCCCATTATAACTTTTTTCAAAAAATTTAGGTTTAGCATTTTTCTTACAAACAATGAAAGGTGACACAAAATGCTAGAGAAAAACTTTCTTCGTTTTATAATTACATACAAAAAACAACCCTAACATTTTTTATAATATCTTGCAACGATTTCCAGAAAAATGGTTCTTATATCATGGCTATTATTTACCAATTTTAGTTTGACTTCGCATGAAATAAATTTATTTTATTATAGAGATAGTGTTACTTACTAAAATATTCAAAATTGACGTTGTAAAAGAAAAATAATACAGAAAACAGTTTTTACCACGAAAGAATGGACGTTTCGCTAACAGGAATATAAAGTTTTCAACTCTAATGACAATACTTACAGTATAAAAATTTGATATTTTGACTGATAAAAGAACATCATACAATGAGATTATAATAATTACCAGGTGTATACATATGAAACCGGTATTTTTTCAAGAAAAAAACACATTTATTACAAGAGAATGATAACAAATATTTTATTCAAAGTATGCGCCCTCGC
>NC_046661.1:106965762-106971817 GCF_010883055.1 Belonocnema kinseyi | reverse complement strand
GATATTGTTGACAGATGACAATACGCCAATTAGCACAAATGGTAAGTTCCGACAGCGCCTACAAGTGTGCCTACTGGCCGCTAGATGGCAATACCGGTTTCAAATGTATACACCTGGTAGACGTAATTCAAGTCCAAAATATATTAAATCTCATAAATAAGTGATGCCTGGCCAGGGCGGCAGGCCCGACGAAATTAGTATTTACAAGTGCTTAGGTGTTACACGCGTACGGTAGAAACATTGCGTTAAGTCCTTTTCTAGTAGAATGTTGACGAATAAGAGGTTCTATTAGAGCTATCTCTATTTTTATTAAAAATAAATTATTCTTCTTGCTGGATATTTTTAAAGGTAATTTATCCAGTAAATAAGATATCACAGAAGCAAACCATCATATTTTCCTATCTTTAGATGTTTTTATTTTCATATAAAGGTGCGGTCAGCTTTGTCCTCAGGTGGAGGCAAGGCGGAAAAAATACAGCCTGTTAGAAATAATTAAATCACCAAATAATTGCTTTTTTCATGTGATCAATACTCATAGAAATATGATGTACAATAATCTAGAACTCGAAATAAGAAAAAAATTGATCAATTTAACATCTTGTTAACTTTAAAAAAATCATTGACTGTTAACTGGTTGGTACTGCCGCCCCTTGCCCTACTTTACGTGGTTTCCATGTAAGTACGAATTTGTCATAAATAATGTATAATGTAAATTAAGCAGGATTTTCTATTAAATTTGAACTTTTCTTAGTAACTACATTTTAAAAACATGGAAAATGGATAATATGGAAAAAATTTTGGATTATATTTTATTCCATATTTGAAAAAAAATCTGCTTGTGTAAAAACGATATTGGATCAATTTTATGTAAGACAAATCATTTTTGTGACAACAAGCTTCTTTCCGAAAGATTGATTTTTTTTCCTTGCGAACGATGCAAGATCTCATAAAATGGTGAGAGTTAGTTTCTTTATAACATTTGAGAATAAAACAAGCTTTTTATATAATTTAGTCAAATTTTCTATACTTTAGTCAGATAAATGGTAAAATTAATTTTTCCAAAGAAAAATTATCCTGGCAAAAACTGCAGTATTTCCTACATGAAACCCCTCTAAAAAATTTTCATAACTAGATTACCAATTAAGCAAAAAAAAAATTCTTCCATTATTCCTGGAACACTGTGCGATGAAGTCTCTTCTATTTCCCCGGCCCCAATTTGCACAGTTGAAAAAGTCGCGTTAGTGTTTTCCAAGTGTCTTCAGAGTTTTTTTTGTTAGCGTACGACAATTTTTCAACGAAAAATTGATATAATAAAATGAAAATACGACTGAAATATTTTGCTGTATAGTGAGTTTGGTGGCAAGACGTACCGGTCATGAAAGGATAGGTGGAAATGTCAGCCATCAGGAATGGTAGTATAGTTGGTACATCTTGAAGTGAGAATGCATAGATCTTTTTAGATAAAATAGGGAACAAAGAAAAATCTTCAGTTCAGAATTTCTTAGACAGCCAGATTTAAAAAAGAAACGTTTTTACGATCATGCATATCTGTTGCCCTTATCATCAACGTTATCGTAAACATTTTTTACATTCTCATCAGAGAAGTTATTAGATTTGTGTAAAATGTGACCACCCCCCAGTTTTTGTCGAATGCCAACGTTTTGAGACTCCCTGAATCCAAAAAACAAGCTTTTGCGAATGTGTCTGTATGTCTGTCTGTATGTCTGTCTGCATGTATGTCTGTCTGTGAGCACGATGACTTTCGAAAAAATAATTCTATCAGATTGGTATTTTCGAAATGTAAAAATGGAAAGAGAAGCAAAAATTTGATTTCTAAATGCTCGAGAAGATTGCCATAACAACTTTTTGAATTTTCTTGATAAATCAAAAAATAAATGTTGGCTGAATAAAACCTAATGGAAAAGCAAGAAGTTACATTTTTTCATGCAACATTTTCACCTAATTTCAAATATGATAAAATATAATAATGCATTTTCATATATATATATATATGCATAATTAAAAATTTGTCATAAGGACAACCGCAGGATTTCGCCGGGAGAGCGTGCTAATCTGGAAAATTGCACCCGCTCCCAGCGAAATCGCAGTGAAATTTCAGCCACAACCACGTCTCACGACCGAGAGATAGGTGGTTACAGTCTGTAAAGGAATCGATACGACAATCCAGCAAAAGCCTCGTGCACCCTAAGAACACGGAGCGACCCAAGAACAACTGCCTTCTGCATTTTTCCCGCAAGTGTTTTAGCATATTGTTGACACGCACGGATGCTTTTTAGGCCATTAGCAAGTGAAAGCTTGGTACCTCCAAGAGCGCCGATGATAAGGACGATTAGTTTAACAGAATATTCCGTGTACAATCGTTGTAACTCCCTTCTAAGGTCCCGATACATCTCTTTATTTTCATTTTCCATGGTTATGATGTTTTTGTCAGCTGGCGCCGAAAATTCGATAACGAACATGGTTCGCATCTCGAAGTCAAGAAGAACCATATCAGGCCTCGAGTGAGCAACAGAAACAGTTGTCGAGAATATAAAGTTCCAGTACATGCGGCACTTCCCATTCTCGACAACTGACTCAATTTCCCTATGAGCATTTAGAGGAGCGATATTAAGGTTAATTCCGTAAGAGTGACAGAGAAGGTAATAAAGCACTCTTAGTGCCACATTGTGCCTTTGAATGTAGGTCGTTCCCGCGTGAGTTGGGCAACTAGATAGTATGTGAGCTAAATTCTCGGGGTGTGCATGGCACGCCCTGCAACTATCATCGGGAATGTCTTGGCTTAAAATGTGGCGACGATATGTTACGATGGAAATGACACCGTCTTGGCATGCAAAGATGAAACCCTCCGTACCAGACTTCAATCCGGGCGATCTAAGGAAAGCAAACGTTAGCTCACAAGATATTGACTGATCCTTCACATTTCTGTGGAAGATACCGTGCATCCTCTTATCGAGGAGCTGTTCCCGGAAGTTTTTCTCTTGTGCATTTCTTGCCACATAGGTTCAATTGCCCGAACAATTCTATCATTTAGGATAGCTGTGAATATCTTATAAAGTATGTTTAGACAAGTTATTGGCCTGTAATTCTTCGGGTCAACTAAATTGCCTATTTTCGGCAGGAGTATTGTGCGCCCTTTCACCAACTACTCTGGAATCGGCTCTACTGACTTTAAATATAAGGTGAAAATACGGGCCAAATGCTGATGGGTTGAAGAAAACTTCTTCCATCAGAAGGTTTTGATACAATCTGGTCCCGGTGCGGAATAGTTCTTCATGCCTCTTAATACTTTTTTCACCTCTATATATATATATATATATATTCGGATTTGATTTCTCTAGAATCAAACCGAAGGGCCTATGACAAAGCCACCGAACGTGTCCGCAGGTTTCGGATAGAGGGTCCCTGTACCAAGGGTTTCTGCTGAATGTGGTTACAAAAATAAATAGGCAGTCGCAGATAATTGTCCAGGGGTAGTCCCGAAGAAATTAACCCCCAAGCGGAGGTGCGAAAACCGTGCCGAAAACTGAATGGCACCTAGGTGAGGTGTCTAGAACGGTGAATCTGGGATACCGGGCGACCTCTCGGAGTACGTAGCCTTATCCTTGCATGCGGGGCTCTACAAGGATGGACGAACCCCTTTCCCTAGCTTCTCGTGGGAACAACAATGACAAGACCAAACATAATTGTAGTAAGTGCGGTTCAAAACAACAGAACGCGCAGGGCTCCCGACAATGGGTCGGACAACAATGCCGACCAATATAGAGCTGGGGGAGCCAATGAAAATGGATTCAATACGATGGATCGGCGGGATCTCGCGACCTTTGGGTGGACGGAGCAACTGAATGAAACATGACACGGCTGCATGCTCTGTGGTGCGAGAAACACCCGGAGTTATCGCACTTTTCGCAGCAACGTCTGCGAAACCATGCTGAACTACTCCCAAAAAGGGGCTATGTAAGCGGAAAGCCTACTCGGCCGCAGCTAGAACAAGCCGGCAACAGAGAAAGAGAGGCGACATTAGGACCAACCGCGGGCAGGCATCCAGTAGAAGAAGAGCGATGCTTTGCGACCCGGAGAAACATCAACAACAAGGTTTCTCTCAAGCCTAAAGATCTGGCTGAAATATATGACGAGCTTCGTGGAAATTTTTCCGGAGAATCTTACCTCTGGGCTATCAATTATTGTGTGTATAATGCAGCGAGAGCTTTGGCCGATGCGAACCGTAAAACAAAACCAACGGTTGATCATAAGACCAAAAGACGAATTCATCAACCTGCCATAAAGATAGGCTGGGCAAGACAGTACGCGTCCCGCATTCAGAGGGTGATTGACTACATCACATCTGGCAGGAATTTTACCGCTAAGGTTCGAAATTTCGCGCGCGAACTCCTGACCTGTTATCACACACTTAACAAGTGAAATCTGTTGACCATTAGGCAGCATATTGTTGAGAGAATACGGATACTATCTGACGCTAAGAGAAGTCTAGAGCGGAGGGAGAGGTGGATCAGAGAAAATAAACAGTTTCTCTCTGACCCATCTCGACTCTGCTAAGACCCTCCGGTTATTGTCGAACACCCACCCAAACCAGAGGAGGTCGAAGTATTTTGGAGAGAAGTCTACGAAGTGCAGCATAGACTGGACGAAGACTCAGAAAATATAAATAGCTTCAAGGAGTTATGTGTTGCCCTCATAAAACCGGATAACGAATGCCCACCCATCACTACCAAGGAGGTGAAAAAAGTATTAAGAGGGATGAAGAACTATTCCGCACCGTGACCAGATTGTATCAAAACCTTCTGGTGGAAAAAGTTTTCTTCAACCCATCAGCACACTTTATAAGATATTCACAGCTATCCTAAATGATAGGATTGTTCGGACAATTGAACCTGTGTGGGAAGAAATGTATGAACAACGAGGCTCAAAGAAAGGCGTAGCCGGATTTCGGGAGAACCTGCTCATCGATAGATGTGTCTGTAAAGATGCGACATTCTACCAGCGTGACCTGTCGATGGCCTGGATTGATTATCGGAATGCTTTCGATTCGACCTCCCATAGACTTATCATCTGTCTTTTGGAAATCTTAAAGGTTCATCCACAAATAGTTCGGTGCTTAGAGAGATTGATGCCGCTTTGGAAAACCAGATTTACCATCTCATCTGGAAAAAATCGTGTGACAACTATGTATGAAATGTGAAGGATCGGTCAATGTCTTGTGAGCGAACGTTTGCCTTCCTTAAATCGCCTAGATTGAAGTCTGGTACGGAGGATTTCATTTTTGCATGCCAAGACCGTGTCATTTCCACCTTAACATACCGTCGCCACATTTCGAGCCAAGACATTCCTGATCATAGCTGTAGGGCGTGCCATGCACACCCCAAACATTTAGCTCACTTACTATCTAGTTGTCCAACTCACGCGGGAACGACCTACATTCAAAGGCACAATGCGGCACTAAGAGTGCTTTATTACCATCTCTGTCATTCTTACGTCATTAACCTTAATATCGGTCCTCTAAATGCTCCCACGGAAATCGAGTAAATTGTCGAGAATGGAAAGTGCCGCATATACTGGAACTTTATATTGTCGACAATTGTTTCTGTTGCTCACTCGAGGCCTGAAATTGTTCTTATTGACTTCGAGAAGCGAATCATGTTCGTTATCGAATTTTCTGCAACAGCTGACAAAAACATCATAGCCAAGGAGAATGAAAAGAAAGAGAGGTATCGAGACCTTATAAGGGAATTGCAACGATTGTACCCGAAATATTCTGTGAAACTGATCGTCCTTATCATCGGCGCTCTTGGAGGTGCCAAGCTTTCACTTGCTAATGGCCTAAAAAGCATCCCTGCGTGTCAAGAATATGCTAAAACACTTGTGGGAAAAATGCAGAAGGCGGTAATCCTTGGGTCGCTCCGTGTTCTTAGGATGCACGAGGCTTTTGCTGGGTCGTCGTATTGATTTCTTTATAGACTAAAACCACCTATCACGTGCGTGAGACGTGGTTGTGGTTGAAATTTTACCGCGATTTTGC
>NC_046661.1:106953897-106965662 GCF_010883055.1 Belonocnema kinseyi | reverse complement strand
ATGCATACATAATTTAGAAGTTAAAAAACGGTAAGGCTGTTTTGGAGGCCGTGTGTGTAATGTTTGAATCATGAAGAAAACATTGTAGATGATCAAATTCAGTTTGTAGAAAAACGACCAAAGTTGCAACCAAACGTTTAATAACCAATTTTTTTTAACAAGAATGCTCATTTTTTAAAACGGGACAATGATTATTTCGTCTGCTTTGATACCAATGCATGTTACAAATTATAATAATATACATTTATGGGAATGATATAAAATTTCAGGGAAAAATCGAGTGCGAAGCACGAGATACGTGTTCAAACTTGTTCGTTGAAGCCGCAAGAGTTTTAACAAAAGAGAATTCACAATTAGCAAATTATTCTTGTCGATACTTTCACCTTTAGTTTTAAAAAGTATGTGCAGAAAGATCAAGCGCGTAGCGCGAGGTAAATACATTATCGAGCGCGTAGCGAAACAAGCAACAGTCGCGCATATTAGGCGCGTTCAAACCTGCAAGCACAGCCAGCCACGCGATTTTTTAAAATAATTTTTTGAAAAAAATTATAATTTCTAATTATGGTGCTTGAAAGTCCTAGAGGAATTCTATATTAATTATATTTTTTATATTTTTCGATTTAAGAAAATTAACCGGATGCGGCATTTGCAAAATAAAGAAAAAAAGTTTAATATAAAGCTTAAGAGAAAATCTGCTGAATCAAGGTGGACAGTTGTGCGCATTATTATTTCTACTCTTTTTTATTTGTGCGTTGCAATTTACGAATTTTCAGTACAAAGCTTTATTGAATCAAACCTGTAAACATATTGTAACAAAACCAGCAGTTCATAGTTTATTTATTATATTAGATTTTCATTTATGTTCAACAGAACTTATTTTTTTGCATCAATAATATTAGATCTTGCGGAACAAGAACTGTATTTACTTTTCTAATATTACCAAATAATTTAAAGTTTAATAAGCTATGAAGCAAGAGTGTCTAGCTCGGAGTTTCGAAGCTGATCTGAAATCTTCAAATTCAGTTACAAATTAAATTTCATCAGGAAAGAGAATGAACTTAATTGCAGAAATATAACTGGATCAGGGCTGAAGAAGATAAAACGATTCGTGAACAATTAGCACCCCCTCTAGGCTATGAAGCTTTGCCACTGGCGTGAAGTTTGCATGACAACACTCAGAAAAATATGTTCCCCTAAATCTAAAAAAAAAGTTTCTTTAACATATATTTCTTTCATTTAATCAAAAATAACTCCGAAATGCAGAAAATCATTTCCAATTAAAGTCAAATTTTTATTTGAACAAAAAACCGTTTCTTTGACTAAGAGCCAATTAATTTTTTTTATTCAAAAATATTTTCTTTAAATCAAACAGTTTTTTTTCTCAGAGAGTCTGGCCTATATTTGTGTGATATTTCATAGGCTTGTTGCGGAGTTTTTCTTTAACTCAAGTACAAAAAAATATATTCCCCAACCCGTCGTCCATCAACAGAAATAAGATGCACAGAAAGTTGCTAACTAAATAACCAGTTTTTACCATTACCGAGCCAATGTTTACCTTAGGAAAAAGCGGAGTTTATGAAGAAATAATCTTTCTCCGTACTTCCCTTGGGGATACGTGCTTTCGGAAAAATAATGGTTGTACATTATTTTAGTTGCAACTTCTAGAATTTTGAGCTTTAGTGTTGATTGTTCCTTCTACTATCAGACCCGAGGCGAATACATGTAATTGAATGATGAAGCTAAAATTATCTTTCTTGCTACTTACAAAAGTTATTCTTGAAATATTCAAATACTCACCTGAAACAAAAAGAAAATATATTTGTTAATTTATGAATTCAATTATTTTTCATTTTTCCTGACCGATAATATTCATAGACCAGTATGTACAACAAAACTCCCTTATGAAAAGAAATATTGCTAAGTATTTAATATAGTTCTCTTACCGTGAAAAAGTATTGGATTTCCAATACTTATTCGCCAAAAAAGAATTAGATGTAATACTTAACAATACTTGTTTTTCATAAGGTTTGTTTTATTTCTTACTGGAAAGGATCAGTCGTTAACAAATTAATTAAACTTTAAGTAATATGTTCAAGTATTCAGAAATTGTTGAAGCCTTATCCGTAGTTTTATATTTTCAATTATGTGAGCAAATTTTGGAACAAAAAAGATTAAACTTAAGAAGAAAATGTGCATTTTCAACAAAATAATTGAATTTTTTGGAAAAAGTTGAATTATAAATAAAATAAGATGAAGGTTCAACATAAATTTTTACTTCATATTTGAACAAAAAAATTAAATATTTGAACAAAATAAGATCAATTTTAAAACCAAATAGACAAACTTCTTATTGAAAAGATTAATTTTCTACTGAGAAAGAAGTACATTCACTTAATTGCATGAATTTTTGAGCCAATAGTTGGATTTTATCTGAAGACGCTAATGGGTACAGCCGGGTAAGACCGCGAAAAATGCCCACCATAGGGAATCAAGTGTTGAGTCAGCTATCTGAAAGCATAGAATTTAAACAAAGTTTTCCCGAAAATTTCAAAGCGTTATCCGCCATATTGCATAAGGCAGAATAGGAGGGGATAATGTCCTTTTTTGCTCGGTAAATGTTGTTAAAAAAAATCTGAAAATATACAGAACTTCTTTCAGTCACTCTCGACTTGTATGATTTTTTCGAAAATATTTTGGTGGGAAATTTAAATTCAACAAAATTTGCAATTTTAAAAAAATTTTGTTTTGTAATTAAACTCCAGTACTAACTCAGGTTTTACCACGTAGTATTCACCCAAAGAGCTATGACTGAGTTTTTTCAGATTTTTCATAATAGGGGGGTCTTATAGTGAATAATTAAAAACGGTAATTTTTGCATATTTCAATTCCTGAAGCCCATTCGTAACTGAAGATATTCATATAATTTAATTATATAGGTGTATTTATATATTATTAGATGCACAGGGAGACATCGTGGCTCAGAGGTATAGTGATTTTCTTATGTTTCAACACTGCAACCTTGCAGCCTTGACAGCCATGCTCACCCAGGTTCGATTCCCAAACAAAAAAAATGTTGACAAAGCGTTTCCAATGCTACCCAATTTGTTGAATTTTTGGTTAATTTCGAATTCAAAAGTATAATTTTCTGTAGAACATTTGCATTTTTAACCATTAAATAGGATATTTTAAACCAAGAATATTAGTTTCCTGGCAAAAAAGACGATATTTCAACTAAAAACATCCATTTTAAATTAAAAATGGAAAAGTTGCGTTTCCTGCGGTGAAAATTAACTACACATAAAAAAACCTAACATTTAGAAAAATACTTGAATTTTCAAGAAAAGAGGTAAGCTTCTATCCGAAAAAAACAAATTATTAATGATGTAGTTAACCTTTTACCCATATAATTAAATTAAAAATTATGAAATATTAACGCTCAACAAGAAAATTGAACTAAGTCCTTCATATTTCAACATAGCAGTTCAATTTTTTAATAAAGAAAGGTAAATTATTTACAAATATTATGATAGTAGATTTTTTAAATAAAAAGGATCGAAAAAGAGTAACAATTCAACAAAAAAGAAAAACTGTCTTTGAACTAACACGTTGATTAATTAAGGTCCGGAAGCTTCATCTTGTGAAATTTTAACACAGAATCTTTTATAAACATAATCAAAGAATTTGAGATTAAAATTTTAAAAAATTAATTCATTATTCTTGACAGTTATTTGAATGATCTTTTGTAAAAGTCCCTTGACGTTTGTAAGATTATTTTAAGAATCCATGATGTCTCTGTGACTTTCCCCGTCCAGTGAAATTTCCTAACTTTTTCCCGTTTTTTGAGTTTTCTCTGAATCACAGAGCCATGGAGCACGAATTCCAATTTTCTTTATTTTCCTAATGATCTTGCGCCATTGAACGCGTTGCAGATTCGTGTCGAGAGCCCTCCCACAAATTAATTGATGAACATTCCATGCCAGCAGTGGTGGTATTCCCTCACTATGGTTGTGGTTGCATTTCCAATCCAATCACAACGTTTCTGCCCGGAAATTGTGGCTTACTACTCTACTTGATGGACGAGAAATACATAAGATAGTGGGACGATAATGGTACATATTAAATTCCCCACAGACATTTGCGACATTTCACGTCAAATTTCACTGTTCTAGTCACAAAAATACCGGAATGTGTATAAGATGCTTACAATCAATACACAAATCTCCTGCTGAATATCACCTTTCTTCGCCCGGAATTTTCAAAGTAGAAGGCGCTGAGTTGTAAAATATTCGAACTCGTATCACTCAAAAGATTTAGAGTTTTGAAGTTGAAAAGTTAGATGACGAACTTTATGTATCTCGAGTACTTGCAACTTTTATTTCAGAGATTCAGGGTATGAAAACTGATTTAATAAGCAATTGGCGTGAGAAAAAGTAGGACTTCCTTCATGGTCCTTTTAAACTCATAAATAATACAAAAATCATTAAGTTCTTCTTTGCACCCTTGAAAATTAAAGAATATCAGGAAGCCTAACTCCCAAACAATTAGGGATGTTCACTAGTTATCTCACTATTAATATTTTAAATAGTTTACAAATTCAAACAAAAAAAGCACTTTGTTAAATATAAAAAAAAAGAATATAAATCTACGTACAATATAGAAAAAATAGTTGAGTCTGTAATTATTCATTTAAAAATATTTAGTCGAGATCTTCTATCAATTCAGAAACACATCGTAATTTTGATTCATTCTTTATCATTGATGGGTTATTTTGATCTTTAAAACATTAAGCTAAATTCTATTCGAACGAATTTTATTCAAAATAAACTATAAGTAAGCTAGCTACTAATTTTGATTGATATTATTTAATCAATAATTTTTTTCAAAATTGTTATATATAAAAATCTGACTGTTTCTGTCAAGTTTATAAACAATTCTAAAGATTAATGGATTTAACAGTGAAATTCGCACCGTTTGCTTTAAGATATCAAACCTCAAAATAGTTATGCCTATTCTCTACCTCCCTATTCAACCCAAACACAATAAACAATGCAGAGTCCCCTCCTTGATCTCCCCCTCAACACCCCTCAACAATCTTTATAACTAGTAAGTTCCTTTTCAACCCATTTTTCTAACCCATTAATGTATAAAAACAACCAATAAATTTCCTTTTGAAATCCCAAAAGATCTGAAATCGTCAGTAAAGCCTTGCTCCAACACCTTTTTCCATTCCCAGGGAATTTCTAAACTCGTAAGATGATTTTCGAACTACCCCCTTCCATTGGAGTGAAACAAGACTTTTAGGATCACAGTGAAATTCGCACTGTTTTTTACAAGTGCTATAGGGAACAAATCTTAAAAATAGGAGACATGAGAGACTACAGCTGGATATAGGGTAAAATAGCGGTTATGCGGACTGGTCGGAAAGGCCTTGTATTATTTAACATCTTTATAATTTTAATTATTATTTCAGATAGACTGATTTGCTTAAGAACCTGTGAAAATTTTACTTTTCTAAAGAAGGGCCTAAAATTCCTACATAATTTCGATAACATTCAGTGACTCGCGGCTTCATCAGAATTTATTAGAAGTACTTGCGCTTTCATGGACCCGAGTGCTAGCCATGTTCGAAATTGCCTAACTTCCGTTACTCGCCCGATTCAAGATTAACCGCGCAGCAAATTCCATCGACTTATGAAGCATTTTTAAAATACGTCTGCTTATTCCCTAACTTTATATCTAACCAAAAATGACAGAAATATCAGGCAACCCTCTACCTAATTTCTTTATTTAATGATTAAAATAAGCTGTAAGAGCTCTCTCCAAAAAATGTTTTGACCCAATAATTTTCCAACCTCAAAGTAATTAAAATAGCCAGTGAGCTATGCTCCAACACCCTTTTTCCTAACCCAAACAATTTTACATTCTCCGAACAATCTCGTGAAATCATTTGCACCCTCCCCCCTTTTCATTGAAGTAATACAAGACTTTTACGATCGCAGTGAAATTTGCACCGTTTGCTATAAGAGCTGAAAGCTTTTTCAAGGATATTGTGTTCTCACTGTAATGCAAAGGTGTGCACTATGCAAAACGACTATACGTCGAATCGAACGGACGTTTGGATTACGGCTGCACCTCTGGAGAGCAGGAACTACCAAGATTCGTATTGAAGCAAGCGCGCACTTTCCGACAATTTCGAAGGGGTGTGCAGAGAGAATAGTCGGACTGGTTTCGCTGGTTCGACCAAAGATAGAATGAAACGGCGAACTTGATGCCAGCGGAAGTAGAAGAGAGCGTGGTTTCGCCCGAATGCATTGATAGCAACCTGACCTAGTTCTCTCTGCTTCCCGGATTTATAGGATGGCGTTATCGCCACATCTGCACTTCGATAGTTTTACGGTTCTGCGACCTAATTTCAAAAAATCGCGATGACAGTCTCCCAAAAGTAATACCCCCCCCCACGACTTCCATCGCAAAGGCGAGAAAACAACTCTTGAATCCAATCTTTATTCGTGTTTCTCAAGCACGAGGACAATAGAACCCACTCCTTTTTTCAGATACCTTTTTAATAAATAATTGTTTCTGCCAGAAGCGAACTTTTAATCATCATGATTTAGACAGTATTGCGAGAACAAAGAGCTTTCATGGTTTCCTTAAAAAAAAGAAGTAACTAAAATAAAGCATACATGCCATAAATAATTCCACCATGTAAAATAAGAATGTGATAATTCAATTTGAGATTTATTACTTGTTTCACAATTTTGTTCTATTAAAATACAATTAAAATAATTGTAAAAGGTAAGGGAGGGGGCGAAATCTAAAATATAGCTACAGCCCTCTTGTATTGCACTGCTGAATAGATGTAAAGTTATTCCGAATTTGTTGACCTTCCGACAAAAACGACTAGCTTACCTACTTGTGAATTATATTTCATCATATATTTTTTTGAAGCAGATTAATGTAAAATTGTAGACAATGCTTTAAAATTGTAAAATTAACCGATGAATTTGATATCACTTGAGTAAAAATCCTAATTATGGGAGGATAAATCATTGACGTGCAAACGTATAAAAGATGTATGGTGAATGAAACGACCGCATACTTCATGTATATTGAAAAAGGATATATAAAGTATATCTAAAGTATATTTAAAGCATGGCTGAGGTATATCTGAAGTATAGGCTATATTCCCTCAATACAGATTATACTTCATTTATACTTAAGATACCCTAACAACGGGATAAGGTATAATGCATCATGAATGACATCCGAGTCGAATTATAACTCCTCTTTTTATTCTCTTCAATTCTCTAGTCTCGGAGACCTTACGAGGATCTGATAAGGATTAATTCAATATAATACAAGTACTATTTAAATATGCAAAATGTGGAGAAATTTCCATTTTTGCATGCTTGGAGGTCTTAAACCGGACTTAATGAAATACTTATTAGATTCTTGTAGGTCCTCTATTTAGTGCTTCTTACGTATTTTAATATGAATACGTTATTCTAGGTTCGAATGGACCACGTCGCGTCGGTCCGACATTTGGTCCCATATATGGGCTACCTATTAAAATTATGCTGGCCCAACCTTCGACATAAATAATTTTTTTTTAATTATTCATACAATGTAAAATTCTGTTTAATTTAATTACATTAATGAGTTAAATTTAATTTTTAACAAAAATAATTTTCAAACAAGTTTATTTTCACAATTATTGTTATAAATTTTTTTTTATCATTATTAAATACGTTATTAGTACAAACAGTTACTTACACATATAATCTCACGCTTTTACGCTTCGAAAAATCGCACTCGCTGAGGATTCGAACCCTGCTTAAGCTACTGAAACTAGTGTATTTTACCGCGTACTCTAACCACTTCGCTATCGAACCGCTTGAATTTGGGTTACAAAAACTCCGCTCAATGGTTTGTCGCTCCGGCTGCGTCTCAATAACAGAATGATTGTTGAAATCACCTAATTTTTATAGTTTTACATTATTTAGAAATGTTCTAATAGTGTATCATAAAAAATAAATAATATAATAATTTGTTGAAACATTATTTTTTAATATTTCCCATGATTTTATGTTTCTTAAGTTATATTGAGAGAAATTTTGATACGAACACGATGATCAAAATTTTTGGTTGTAGAAATTTTTATTGTTGATATTACAACAAATTTAAAGAAGAAATCTATTATTCGGACATTTATGGGCAGTAACATTCCTTTTTTCAATGTTCGTTCTTTCATTTGGGAACTTCATACCAATTTAAGCAAGATTTATAATTCAACTTTTCTAATCAGAAACTTCATGATAATTTCAGCAAAATTAATAATTTTGTGTTCATTTTATATTTTTTTAAACAAATTTAATAAACAAATGCAATATTGGGGCATTTGTCAACGCAAAAATTCTTTTTTTTTTATTGCAGACTTTTTCACTGGGAATTTATTTATAAAATAAGCAACATTTATGATTAGATGATATATTTGAGGATTTTTTAAAACAATTTTAAAAAACAAATGCATCATTCGGGCATTCGCAAGTTTCATAATTAGTTGATACATTTCATGATCTTTTAAACAAATTAAATAAATACATGCGTTATTTGGGTATTTGACAAGAAAAGAATTGTTGAAAATATTGGAAAAGTCGAAAAATACCTCATTAGTGCATTTGTTTATTAAATTTATTTATAATATCAACAATAATTTCACAAAGAAATTTCTTCATCATTATATTATTCTTGTTTATTATGATATATTGTAGTATCTTTAACTAATGTCACTGTATAAAACTTAAGAGAATTTTAACACAGAACAAATGACCATTTTGTTCATCATCTTTATTTATTTAATTATAAAAACATTGAAAGCTTGATTTAAAATAAAAGAAAAGATTTCTATAATTCTAATTTTTAATTGTGTAGGTTATTCACTTAAAAAATATTATTTGATAGGAAATTTTAAATAATTAAATTTCATTTCGACATTTTTAATTATGATCCTGTGGCCCAAATTAAAAAAGCTTTTTCATTTTTGTACATTTGAGATTCAAGTTTATAATTTAAAAGACGCACGGGCCAACTGTTTCGGGCCGACTGCACTTTCACGGTCTTTTTGTAACAATTAACCAAAGTTTATCCGAAGGCCTGCTGATACTCGGGCCAAGGTTTGACCGACCGTCGACTTTTATGTTAAAAATTATATGGATTTTCAGAAAATGCATCTTTTCGATTTGAAAATTCAACAGTTTAGTAGAAGATTAAACTGTTTGGTTTAAACTTCATAGTGCCCATTGTATAAGTTAGAAATGAAAGTATTTAGTACAAAATTGGTGTATTTTTTTGAAAAGTCAGCTCTTTGAGTAGAAAAGTATTCTTTTTTGTTCATTACAATGTACAATTATATTGTAAAGCGCTACCGGTAACTAATCCCAAAAATTCGAACGAAAAAATTAATTATTATTGATTAATTATTAAATTAGAATTAAATAACTATTTTTTAATTATGAATTAATTGGCCACTATTTATTTATTAATTATTAAATAATTCATTTTTGGCCATGTAGGAACTAATCCACTTGCTTCGAACTATTTTTTCTGATAATTAATTTTTATATCGACAATTAATTTTATTGTAAAATAAATAGCAATAAATCACTTTTAAATATTTTCGTGTAATTTGAATTCAATAAAATGATATATGATGTTTGTATTTATATGAATATGGATAATGCAGTGTATGTGAAATTGTCTATAAACCAAAAAGAACTCGAATAAATATTCTCTTATACGAATATACTGTAAACCTCAATGAATGGTCACATTATTATTGAATAAATAGTAATAAATTTATATATTTAAAAATAGTTATTCAATAATATTTTAGTTAATTTTTAATATTAGTTTCAACAATTTTACTTTTGATACCTCTAGATAGAATGTTAAATTATTCCAGAGTTTTTAGAGGATTAAAATCGGACTTAAAATTTTGTTGAGATTATAAGAGATGTAAATGAGAACTTAAAAACTGCTGCAAAAATTTTGAAGACTCAAAGAGGATTACAATTGTACTAAATAAGACCTAAAAGTATTAAACAAGGATGACGAGTATTGAGGAGATTCAAAAAAGAATTTATTCAGCATCATGGAGAATATAAAAAGGACCTATATTTCGACTCGGGTCAAAAATTTAAAAAGATCACAATAAGTGATTTCGTGAGTCAAATGTGTTTTGAATATTGCTCATGAGAATATACAATATACGGATATGATTCTTATGTCACACACTACTAAAAATATTCGCCATTGTAATATACAGTTACTATACGTTTGTATAGTAAATCTAGGAACTCAGTCTATGAAATAGTAATTAACAGGCTTCGTAGTAAATTTAATATACATGCACATTAATCATCTCACGTAAAATTGATTTCAGATAACCGATTATCTTTCATCAGCAAGATTACGACTATACCTAATTCAGCCATACTTTTCTTATACTTTCGACATAATCTACATACTTAGGCTACACTTAGAGATATACTTCAGCTATACTTTTATTACAAATCAGCTACACTTTATATATAATACAGCTATACTGAAGCTATACTTCTGAGATATAGTTTAAAAATACTTTCGCTATATTTCAACCATACATTAATTCTTATACTTGAGCTATATTTGAGATAAACATCCACTCCACTTCATTCAAATATATGTCAAGTATGGGATCGTCTCATTTTCTATATTTTGACTATACTATCTGAGAGATCAGTCCTATATGATTTTCCATATGTTTTCTTATATCAATCCCAAAGCAAAACTCTTTTACCCGGGCAGTATTGGAAACTGAGTTGGCAAATACTGGAATTTGCTTGTTACATTAATTATATTTTAATTTTGTCGGCAAAGTTTATAGGCGATGTATCTCAAGCTACTTAATAGTGAAAACTAGCGATTAAAAAAAATTAACAATCGTTAGAGTTTTAATGAATTGACGGGTGCCGCTTATTTTTACAAATTAAAATTCTTTTACTCCAACAAGAAAATTGCGTTATCCAGGCAAACGCATTTTTTTCTTTCAAATGTAGCCAAATCCATTGAAAATTACTTGCAACACACGTCCCTTATAGTTTTTCATATGATTAACATGGGTAAACATTTAAAAAAATTAATAATTCGCATCACTTTTTTTGTTTTTTGTGAAAGTTTTCTACAAAACGCTATCTAGCTTTTTATTAAATGCAAAAAAGTAGTGCAAAGTAAGAATTAAAAAATTGTTCAATCTTCAAAATGACGTATATATAAAGATTATCCAAAATATTATTTTCTACATTTACCAGCAAAAATGATCTAAACTTTGCGAAAAAGTCTTCAGATAGGCTACAAAGCAAGTGCTGATATTAAAAATTCTAAACGTTGAATAAATCCAAAGTGACAACTGTGTAGATAACAAGAAAATAATTGATTTTCCCATTTTTTAAGAAAAGGCGTCTTTTGACATTTGCCTTGGTTTATATATCAAATGCTTTTAATAAGCGCTCAATATTTGTCATCAATATCGGCACGTAAATTCAATTAGACTACTTGTTTTCTTATCTTTAATTACTCTTTGTGGTTTGTAGTTAAGCTGAATAGTTTGAATGCTATTATTTTTCTTATTCCCACTAGTCTTTTTTCAATATGCTCTTTAGAGGAATCTTTTTAATAGTTATTGTAATAGAATAGTTTCGTTTTTCATTTTTGAAATTTTTATAATT
>NC_046661.1:106945384-106953797 GCF_010883055.1 Belonocnema kinseyi | reverse complement strand
ATAAAAATTTTATTTTTAATTAATTCCCTTCTTAACCACTCCTTATATTTTTATATTTGTATATTTAGTTCAAGTTTTCTACTCATCTCTGTTTTTTTGTAGCTTAAAAAAACTCATATCGCACCGAAATAAAGTACGGATTGAAGAAAAAAGTGTTATAAATCGATATCAATTACGTGAGGTGAGATTTCCCCCTTTTCACTTTTTGTTCCTCTTATTCTCTCTTTGCTCTCACTCTCCATTTTTCCTCTTTTCCTGCCCCATAGCAGTCCATCCGGCAGTCAGCGAAATTTAATTCGCTTAGTATTTGCGCAACGCTCATCTCTGATTAAAAGTCGAATTATGTTCGCAAGGTTGCACCAACAGTTTCTATAATCGAGACGAATTTATCTCGTAAAAATTAACGTAATTAAAATAATTAATAAATAAAAGGCAGCAAATAAAAGAAGTTCTTCTAAATAAAATTATTAGCTAATAAACTTCGCGCCGAAGTAAGCATCATTTCAAAAACAGGGTAGCCGAAACACTTCATTTAAAAAATTATCTAATTTCCCAGATTTTTCTTTAAAACCTTTTTATGCTCTTGAAAATCAGTTGGAATTAAAAAATCTTTAAATTTCTTTTAAGGCCCTTAAAATTTCTTAAATCTCTTAAAAATGATTTCGAATCACTCATAATACCCTAAAATATCTCCAAAGAATTTAAGAAAATTCAGAAATTCGTATAGATCTGAATTCAATAGTGGTTAGCATATGAGTATATTTATTTAAAGAAAATAACTAAAGTATTCAATTAATTTTAAAAAGTGATTTGAGGAAAAAAGTGATTCAAAATGACTGTGTAGCAACCCTGGTATTGAAGACAGTCACCCAAAGTGGTTTTTAAATCAATTCCCTAACTTTGGACATTATTTTCAAAATTCCTAAAATTTCCTAGAATTTCCCTAACTTAATAAATTGCCGGACTTTTTACTGATTTGCAGGGAGTTCCTGAACTAAGGGCACTTCAGTCTAAACGCCCCTTTTTGACACCAGCGATCGAAAGAACGAAACATTTTACATTCAAATATGCACTAAGGTCGTATGTTCCGAATGACCTTTTGGTGACTCTAAGTTCATTTTAAATCAAGCAACGTTTTGAGCGTTACAAGAACAGAATTATTAGAAAATATTCCATAGTCATCAAGGTCATCCCCAAGGTCAAAAACCTTTTGGGTAAGGTTTTTTGTTTTTTGTTTTTGTTAAAAGTTACTACGGAAATGACCTTAAACTTTGTGAAAAATAGCCCACTTAAGAAGATACAGGCCTGTTTCGCTACTTTTGTGACATCCTATATCTAAAGGCGAATTGAAATATTCTGAGGTTCCAAGTTTAGCCATATTATACACTATTAAAATTTTGTCAAATGTAAAAAATAAATTTATCGGTCAAAAGAAACGCGTCACCAAGAATATAGTTACAAAAATTTTAATATTACAGAACCCACTCACTTATCCCGAATGCTTTGGCCTGGGATAGGTGTCAGGTAAGTTTTTCCAGGATATAACAGAACTTACGCCCCTTACGCTTTATTCTCATATCAGATCGTTTGAGGAAATCGAATATATCAAAAAAGTTAAGCTTAAAATTAGACAGTTGAAGAAGACAGTAGCATGCAACATTTACAGTTTTTTATGCTTATTTCACATAGCATTCCTAAAAAAAACTTTTTGGTTTATTACAAATTCCATTCAGAATATTTACTTAATTTTATGTAATATTTTCAAATTTTCAACATTACCTTAAAGGGCGTTTTACATTGAAGTTGCAAGTAATATCCCGAATAAAAATATGTCGTGTTTAGTTCGACTTGGCTTATCCTGAGTTTGTCTTCAAGACAGCTATATATCGTTGGCGGTCAGGCACCGACATGGCCTGCGATTTCCAGGAATCAAGTAGCTAGGCTGGGGCCAAACAGTTTATGTCTTTTGTAATAAATGATTTACTCATTCAAAATTCAGAATCTGTTAGTCTCAATAACTACAGGCATATACAATTTTCCTTAAAAAGATTAAAATTTTGATTTTCTGCAAGTATCTAGTAAACTGTTGGTAATAGGGAAAAAAAGGATAATATTTTTAGATTTGCCATCCAAATAATGAAATCATTGCAGTCAAACAAAATTATGAATGCATTAAGAATAAATACCATAGAGATAAATAATATCAACATTTTGTAACATTTCAAGGGGATTAGTGATGATCCTCGGAGGTCTTAAGAGCCTTTTGTTGTCAGTGTCCTTTAGTTCAGCTCGAAGATGAAAAATGTCGACTTAAGACCAAAAATAAAGTCTCGCTTGTGGCCAGGGGTGTGACTTACAGAAACGTCTTATATCTTAACCATGTTTTGGATGAAGACTTAGTCAAGACGAATTATTTTTACTCGAGATTGATAATAAATTAACAGACAGACTCCCAGAAATTAGTGCAGAAGTTCAGTCATTACAGAAACTCTTATAAAAATGATAACGTATTATAGTTTGACAAATCCAGAAAATACAACTGTGCCATTCTATTTCAGTAGAGCATAGAATATTGAAATTTCATGGATTTCACATTGTAACCAATCTTTCTATTTTTCATTAGTTTTATAGGTGTCTAGCAGAAACCAAACAAAAGAAAAAGATGTGCTTCTAAGTTAAATACAAAATTTGAATCTTCAGAAATTATTACTCGCTATTATACACATTCAAATATCGAAAATATTGAGCTTGGCGAAAAAACTTCCCCTCTATCATAGTAATTTACTCCAAGAATATTTTAAAGGACACTTTTCAATGCTCGCGGCAATTAAATAGTATGTTAGACCGAAGAAGATTACCAATCAAAAATTTAATATTGCAGTGCTTGCAGAAGTTATGTCAAATTTAAGGCTAAAATGTCCACTCCAAAGCTTCAGCGAAAATGTCCACTTCAGCGCCAACAGCGATTAAGATCGCGCGCATGATGATGTGATTAAATTTTTGTTGCTGATTTTGCTATATTTCGGCAGCCAAAAAAAGTTCTACAAGAAAAATTATGTGTGTTGAAAATCATGTGAATTTTGTACAAATCAAATTTAAAATATGTTCATAAATGGCTTGTCTTCAAAAGTTACATGTTAACGAAAAATTTTGTTGTACAGAAAAAGCTTGATTCTATTAAAAGAATGAACTTTTATCCAAAAAATTAGAATATTTCACAATATTAAAAAAGTAGATAATTAATGGAAAAAATATTAATTTTTTCTATCAAATTACTGGTCTAAAAAGGTTTTTTTAATAAAGAGATTTTTACATTTGCAAAGTCTAAAGTTTTTCAAAAACTGACATTATTCTAGTAAAGATACAAAATAAAAAATGAATTTATATCAAATTTTCGGCAACAAAATTAATCATTATTATTATAAATTAATCCTTTTCTAATAAACTGAATCAAAGAAGAGTTTAGTGAAATATTTGTAATGTTTCGTTGAAGTAATACATTGAAAATAATAGTTTAATTCTGAAAAAATATATTTTCAAATACTTTTATTCAAATTTTAGTAACAAACTTGAATTAAACGTTAAAAATTATTTCATTGGTTGATTCTATTTTAAGTACATTTTTCGTGATAAATCCCAATATTACAGAGAAACTCTATAATAGCCCCGATTTCGGGACTGACGGTGAGTAGAAATCAACTCATTATAGCCAGCTCCGCTTTCGTTTGTTCAAGCCTGACTACTCGCCTGAGATACAGCCGCAGAACCAGCGCACCCCGTGCACCACCTGTTACATCTACATGCGGCGCGGGGTCAATTCTCGGAAAGGCTATAGATTTATAGAAGAAAGGGCTATTGAAAATTTTCACTATATTTTTATTTGTGTAATATCAAAAGGAGAAACAGCATATATATTACAATTATAATATCAGTATGTATAATATAATATAATACAATTTTTATATTATTAACGTAACATGGTTCTATTTATACTACTTTCTAAAAAAATATTTATATATTTTTTACAAAATATTCAATGTGATCGTAGTTTCAGACGAATTTCATTGTAATTTTGTTTAAATATCAGATAATAAATTAATAGTATCACTGTATATTGAGTTATATTATGGTTTAACAAAAATAATATAAATGAAGAGTCTTTACTGCAAAAAGGCTAATTCTGAAAATTGAATGCAAGCATGAAAAGCATGGGCCTCAAAATTAATTCAAATAAAACAAAAGCTATGGTGTTCAAAGGTAAGAGTCAGAAAACACTATGGAATATTTTATTAAATGATGAGAGAATTGAGCAAGTTGATAAGTTCGTATACCTAGGTAGCTTATTTACTAGGGGCGGGAAGATAGATGAGGAATCAGATAGACGCATAGACGAAGGTATCAAAGTTATTGGTAGAGCTGGGCCCCTTATCAGAAGTAAAAATGTATCAAATAAAGCTAAAATAGCAATACATAATTCTATTTTTGTACCGACTGTACTATACGGTAGCGAGACATGAACCTATCAAGAAAAATATAAGAGTAAAATTAATGGAATTGACATAAGATTCTTGAGTAAATGACAGTGTGCCCAGAGGCAGACCGCGGAAAGAATTGTTAGAATATGTGAATAAGGCCCTAATTAGAAGAGACATAAGCATGGACGTAAAAGAAGCTAGAGAAGTATGTCAGGATAGAAAAGTATGACTGAAAATAGTTAATAAAAAGACTGCTAGTAGAGTGAATTACGCCTAAAACAAAAGACCGTGGATACCAATAGATCCAAGTAGGGAACCTCACATGACAACTTTGTGTAGATCTTTACTTGGGGTGATTGCTAGAGATATTGATCAGCAACTTAGGTCGGATCAGTCCCTTGTAGAAATCGCCAGGTTACTCCCAGTGTCCACATTTGGGCCAGGCCGGGGGCCCCCAGCCTGGTTCTAGCTTGTATTTCCTAGTGGCTGTAGCGCGAGCCCGGTGAGATAGCAGTGCTCCCAATTCTGATATTGTTTAGCACTACACATGAGTAGCATCGACAATAGGATTGGTTACCGTTGTGGACGCGATGCGAACCGAATACGTCCGAAGTAATCCGAACGTCGAGACTAACGGAGCGACAAGCGAGTGTCAATCAGTGTCATGTTTTCAGTGTTTTGAATTAGAATACATTTTCGTGATTAGTTTAAACTGCTCTTGATATTTTTTTAATGCAAGGAGAGGGATGTGTATGAGAAGAACATGGTGGATATTAATAATGAAGTTTTCCTGTTAGATTTTCCACGTCAAATGCTTCCTTGCTTGATACTCTATGATTAGTTTTTTCTTCAAGTTAACGTTCTTTATGAACGTTTTTTTTTTTAATTTCATCAAATTTACACTGAACAGGGAGTAACAGGATGTGTAATACGCATAAAATGGATGGTTTGAGATTTGATCAGCTTTTTATAGAAGAAAAACAAACCTTCCAAAAATCAAATGGCGCTGAGTGGAATCGATATTAAGCTAGAGTCAAGCCAGGACCAGGCTCGGCGAACGAGCCAGGCCCCGGCCAGATTTAGCGTTTCATTCTGGCTTGACCCAAACTTGATCGCCAGACCAGGGCCTAGTTTTTCCAGGATTGGGCCTGCCCAGGCCCATGAACAAATTTCCACACGGGGTGTTCGGGAATGAACTTGTTATTTAAATGAATAACCCGAGGATTCTGGATCAACCTAAAAAATGTATAACCCTCCCTCACATTATTCCCTTTCCTACCGAGTGAGTTAAGCCTACCCCGAAAGAGAATGGCTTAATGGTGTAATAATTGAAGACAAAAATTTATAAAAGGGAGCTTACAATTCAGATATAAGTATCTGAGAGCTAAGAAAGTTAGCGCTGAAAGCATCATGCTTTTAATTCAATGTGGAAGACAAATCACTCATTCGGACGTCGAAAGATTCACAGTGTATTGAACCTAGCAACAAAAGATGTCTGTGGTTCTTGTATAATATTGGACTCAAAAGACACTTTTGCACGTGTATAAAACGTGTCATAACTCTGGTTTATAGTACATTTATTACCTATGATGGGAAGATATTAAATTTAACCTGCGCCCCAATTTTAGACAAGGATAGCACATACAATCCATAAAACTATACCTGAGATATTTCTGTTTTTACCTAAATTAAATCCAAATTAATCGAGATTAATATAAATTTTCTTAAGTGACATCTTTGCTGGTTTTACGAAAGGTACCGTTTTTTATTCACTCAAGTATCATAATGGCGAAGATTTTGATAATTTGGAATTAGAATCTAGAATTTAGAAAAAAATTAAAAACAGAAGATAAAGCAAAAACAATTCCAGAACCTGATGCTAATTAAAAGAATGTTTACTATTAATATCTATATCAGGTGGGCGAACAGTAGCTATTACTCTTTTTTAAATAAAGATTTCATTAACTCCAGAAATAAGTTGTCCTCTTTTTAAATATTCAATTGGAAAATTCAATTTATCAGCGTCCACTTGAAATCTCGATAACCACTGAAATTTCAAATGATTAAATTAACTTAAACCATTATTAAACGTGAGGAGTAAAAAATCGAGATTCCCGACAATCAGTTCTATTCGCATTACATTACCGTTTTTATCTTTGCCTTTTTACATTTCTTTTAATTTATACGATTGGATTTCAATCAAGAAGAATTGTGACCGGGAATTCAGGAAATTCTGTTTCAAAGTGAGAACTGTTTAATCTAGAGGTTTTTATATATTTAAAAAAAACACTATTGTCATCGCAAAATTTTTTGAAACATTTTTATAATCACAATTTCATCTCAGGTTATAATTAAATAATGCTGACATGATTTTAAAAATAATAAAGAAAATAAAAGCTTACGATTTTTCAAAACAATTCTTGGGAAGAAATTTTGTTTCGGGAAATTTTTTTGCCATTTTGGAGTACTTTTATGGAAAAATAAAACAGTATCTAGTGAATATCATCCAACTTCAAGGCTCTTTCGGATAAGTTTGGTTCCAGCTCATCATTTGAGATGAGAGGGGTAAGTTGGTGTAGGTGCAGGACTTCAGAAAAATTAACATTCGCCTATTGTATGCATTTTTTATTGCAAAATCTGCTTCAACTCACTGTAGCAAAGATACCAATTTTTGGATCTAAGGTAAATTTGTCCATTAATGACAGGTATACATTCTTGTTTAAATTAAGTTTACTTTTAGATAATCCAACGTAACCTGCTCTCCCCTATCCGCGAAAACATTTTAAATAAAAAAATTATATAAACAAATAAAAATGTCATTCTGGTATTTTAGTTTTTACGATATGTTCAAGTATATAATTTTATAAGAACTTGTAACAGTCTGTTACGTGAACAATTATTATATTGTTCAAAATATACAAATGCACATTTCAATGAAATTTTATTAAGTTTATCACAAACAGAGCTTTAAAGTTTGATGTTGCCAGTTACATTCCAAATTTAAAATTAAGCTGTTATAAATGTTTGCAATTTCAATATAGATATTTGATCATTTACTAGAAAAGACAGATGTTTGTACTTTACACAAACCGAAAACAATTTTTGGAGTAATTTGCAATTATATATAATGAAACATTATATTTTGTATAGATAAGCATATATGACACTAGTTTAACATTCTACCATTCACAGCGAATTTTACTCGTAGAAAAAAATGTCACCCGTATGTCGCTCTTTAATTATTAGTATTTAGTCGAATAATTTAAGGTTATTACTTTATTTTTTAATATATCACAATATTTGAAGGCATTAAAGGACCTGATGCTTTCACGTTTTCTGCTTTACTGACTTTAATATGCATTTAAATTAAAGGGGGAGGGTCGGTAAGGCCGGATTTTGGCCTAATTTATTTTTGGACCAAAAAATCTGAAAAAATCATGGTAGTATCTTATAAGTATCCCGAGTCGATTGCACGCTAAAAGGACTACCCTCCACCCCCCATCCACCCCCACCCCCTACAAATATAGGAAACACCACTACCCACCAACTTTATTTTCGAGGGATTTGACACTCTTAAACATGTATTCTGAGGTTAGCTCGGGATTACTATGGTTTTCGGGGTCGCCGAATACAAATCTGGCGTCCTTTGGCTTTTATCGCGTCAGGTTCAAGGTCATTGGAAGGTCAAATCGAGAGAAAACGGTAAAAAAATCCAAAAAAATACGTTATAGGTTTTTGGAATCGCTAATTACGAATCTGGCATCCGTTGAACTCTATCGCTTCAGGCTCAAGGTCATTTGAAGGTCATTTGAAGGTCAAATCGAGAAAAAATGGTAAAAAAATTTAAAAAAAATATGTTATAGGTTTTTGGGGTCGCTGATTACGAACCTGGTGTCCGCTGACCTTTATCGCGTCAGGTTCAAGGTCATGGGAATGAC
>NC_046661.1:106939618-106945284 GCF_010883055.1 Belonocnema kinseyi | reverse complement strand
GACCTTCAAATGACCTTGAACCTAAAGCGATAGAGTTCAACGGATGCCAGATTCGTAATTAGCGACTCCAAAAACCTATAACGTATTTTTTTGGATTTTTTATTGTTTTCTCTCGATTTGACCTTCCAATGACCTTGAACCTGACGCGATAAAAGTCAAAGGACGCCAGATTTGTGTTCGGCGACCCCGAAAACCATAGTGAACCCGAGCTAACCTCAGAATACATGTTTAAGAGTGTCTAATCTCTCGAAAATACAGTTGGTGGGTAGTGGTGTTTCCTATATTTGTAGGGGGGGTGCTGGTGGCTGGGGGGTGGAGGGTGGAGGGTAGTCCGTTTAGCATGCAATCGACTCGGGATACTTATAAGATACTACCATGATTTTTTCAGATTTTTTGGTCCAAAAATAAATTAGGCCAAAAACCGGCCTTACCGACCCTCCCCCTTTCCATTACATTTTTTTAACTGTGTAATCAAATTGTAGCATTTTAACTAAATAAAATCTCACAAGGGCGAAGTTGACGTGCCCATTTATATCTTGAATCATTGCCTTAAAAAGTCAACACAATATTCAAAATTTTCAATTTATAATGCCGTCGAATTTCGGCCATTTGAAACTCTGGCACGGGTCATCAAATGTACAGCACACATCACCAGTGCACTATAATCCCTATAGTCTCTTTCTTATATCAGTCTAGAAAAGTGATATCGACGAAGTAATTGATATTGGACTGACAGTATTAAAAAGTAGAAGTTTAGAAGACTGAAAGTCGTCTGTAAGGTTTTACGAGAATATTAAAATAATCTACTTTTTGCATATAATAATAGTTAATTTAGAGTGTATTTCACACTTTATTGTGAGTGAATCATTGTTTGTTCGATTTTAATTATTAATTAAAGGTGCACATATTTCAGTTGAACCTGGCAATGTCGTGCTGATTAGCTAAAACGCTATACTTTTTATACTTTTTTTTATACTTTTTATCACTTTGCTTGCACTTGCTTCTTTCTTTAACGTTATCAGTCTGCGTTTAAGGATCTTAAATTTAAGTACTTCCTGTAACATTTCGGTTCCTTAGGGTGCTATTTGGTCCTAGGAACTTTTTGAATATATTAAAAATTAATATCGCATGCACTTGCCTACCTGCTACATGGGTTTCAAACGTCTGTGAGTTTCTGTTTATATTTTTGATTAATGAGTTCACAGATATTATTCATTGTTGACGCTAACAGTGCGCTGGTAGTGAGGACTATTTGTCGTCACCTGGGGTGTCGGATCGACACTTTGGTTTTGGAAATATATGGGAAATTTGAGGAGGAATGAGAGTGACTATCAAGTTAAATTCAGTAGGTTCGACACTAAGAGCCAAAAGCGGCAATCTGGTGGATTGTTTGTTTCCTTGAGCTCGACGTCTTAGCTGTGTGCCACCGTAAACCTTAGCTTATCTTGAATTTATAGTAAAGTGGGTCGTTTCTTCGGGACAAGACCACGCGCTCCGCACCACCATTAAGATGGTAGCAGTGGAAGTAATGCTTGTTTTGTACACAGGTGGTATGGCAATACATGATACCCTCTGAGAAATACGATAGGCATCTGCATTCCATGGCGTAGCGCTCAAGATCTTCGTTCCGAACTCTCAGAGAAACTGGGTTATGCAAATCAAACCGAGAATTGGTTATTACCCGAGACTCTCTCAACTCATCTTAAATGATTCTGATTGCACCTCGACAGGCAACCATTGCAAAGTAGTCCATTTGATAAAATTAGCAAATCGATAGAGGGAAATTAAAATTAGGAGTTGCCACTGAAGACTCGGTAACAAATTCCTGATCATTATCCGAGTTTTAAAAACTTTTCATAATCGTTCATATGAATTAAGAAAGGAAATGTTTCAGATTTGTTTTTATTTGATTACAACAATTAGGTCACAAAATAATTTTATGTCGAAAAGAATTTCCTAATACATTTTTTTGAAGATCTTAATTTTCAGTATTTTCGATTCTCGTTCAGGAAAACCACGTTTTTTTTATGTGCATATAATATGTACAAAACTGCAACTTTCCTTTTAGATATTTGGCAATTTAGATATTTGATTAAAAACTTTTTTGTTACTCCCCGGATTGTGGACAAAAGAGATAAATATGTTTTCTTTTCAGGTAATGAGTGTTTCATTTTCTATGACTTAAAATACTTTGAATAAAAAAGGCTCTAACACTTTTGACTTTTGATGAAAGTTTCAATAAAAATAATTAAATTTTCAGACCCTAATAAAATTGAAATTGCTTGATTTCAAGCAAGAGTGGAGTCTAACCTTCTTTATTTGTTATATAAGGGAGTAAAAATTTAAGCTTATAATTCTTATTTTTAAAATTGAGAGTTTGATATTTATGGAATTCTCTAAACTTCTTGTCTTCTCTACAGTTCTTTATTATCCTGCATTTCTAGAATTTTTCAAACTCTTTTAAGATTCTGGTCTTCTTCAATTGACCGTTCCACGGTCTAAACCTGTTAACTGATCTTTTTCTTTAAATTGATTTATTTTTATTTCCTCGGAGACTTTTTACATGCCATTGTGTGCAGTTACGTATATGTGTATTGAAAGTTTTTGTGGTTACTTTCATGTTATCTTCGATGTTGGCGTCTGCAGATCGCCGTAAAGACGATGGTCAGCGACGCGTCTCAATTATCAACACTCAGAAAACTTTTGCCATAAACTATTTTAAATGTTTGCAAGCACATCTATTTTCGTCTTGCGATTCCAAACATGTTGACATATAAAATTTTCCCGCAGTTGGAAACACAACGCTGAAACATGCGAGCCCGGGAAAAGCAGTAGAAAACCAGCAGTAGAACACTTCAGAAAACTGGTTTAGACCGCTGA
Source organism: Belonocnema kinseyi (assembly GCF_010883055.1). Lineage (NCBI taxonomy): Eukaryota > Metazoa > Arthropoda > Insecta > Hymenoptera > Cynipidae > Belonocnema > Belonocnema kinseyi. The sequence continues at coordinate 106,942,404 of NC_046661.1, read as the reverse complement.
AACCAATGCAGATAACGTATGAGAAGCTTTCAAATGTCATATAACGCTCAATTTTTATTCAAATGTGAATAAACTAATGTGTATTATTTTTCTCTCGTAAATAAACAAAAAACGTTCCACAGTTTTTAAAAATATTGAAAATTGCAAAAATGAAAATGATTTTCCTTAGTCATGTAAAATTTCTGTAATGGCAGTTAATAAGTTTAGAGCGCGGACAATATAATATATTAAATTTTTTTAATGCTCTGAATTCATTTTATTATTTTGGATTCTCTGAGTTCTATAAATTTCTAACTATTTTAGAATTTCATAAATTCTGTGAAATCTTTTATTTCTCTAGATTTCCTTAAATCCCTACTTATTCTTAATTTCCTAAATTTTTTGAAAGTGCTAAATTTCTTAAATTCTTTTAATTTTCTAAATTAATAGAAGAACTTAAATGTTTGGCAATGCCTGAAATTCTTTAAATTCTTCGAATATGTTGAAATTCTCGATTTCTCTGAATTCATTAAATTTTTTTAATATTCTGAATTTCTTTAGTATTCAGAATTGCCTATATTCCTTAAGTTCTACGAATTCCTTCATGTCTTTTAATTCCTCACATCCAGAATATTTGAGGAATTCTTGAAATTCTCTAAATTTTTTTGAAGTTGCAGCTTTTATTGGTGAAATATGTTGTTTTCTAGAGAAATTTTGCCAATACGTATTTTTGTGAACTTTCGATAAAAAATCTACGAGGTTATCCGCATTGGAATTTTGTACTTTGTTTTTAGAAAACAAAAAACAAACAAAAACACGTCAGCCATCGCGGTACGCCCGGTAGCAGTAATAGATTCATATGATGTAAATTGAAGTGATTTTTCTTTGAACATTATCAACATAAAAAATAGTTGAAAAATTATTCTAATTAATGAAACGACTTGAAAGTAGTTTTGAACGGAATAAGTAATTGTATTGAAAACAGTTAGCACGTTTATACGAACCACGACCTTCAAGAAAGGGCATTCTGCCGGAAAGTTTAAAACAAAGGTTATAAATTCACAAAATAGCGACAGTTTTTCCAAAAATATTGAAAGTAGATTTTCTAGAATCTGAGATGCCTTTTTTCTATTAGTAGAAATATTGAAATAATATTGAAAATAATGAAAAAGGTGGGGATTTCAAAAAAAAAATTTATAATTAAAAAAAAAAAAATTTTCATCCCAGCATTTTTTTGTGTCAACAAAAAAATGAAAAAAAATATGATGTGGATTTTTCGCGAAAAAAAACTTTCAATATTTTTGAAAATACCGTGGCCATTTAGTTGATTAATAACCAATTTCAGATATTTTGACGCATATAAAAGGACTACGAAAAGCCCTGAGTAACAATGCTTCGACTTGAGTTCAACTTGGTGATGTCTTTAGTTGATCTCACAGACATCGATGTCTGGCTGCGTCTCAAAACTGAGTCGAGATATAAGCCTTCGTTTTACTTTTATGGTTCCGAAAGGTAAGACGGCGTTCACTTATCTTAAGTCGAGCCTTGCCTTGGCTAAGACGTTGTTCACTTGTCTTAAGACGAATCTTGTTGAACACAGAAATTAGATTGAAATTGACGAATGAAAAATTTGTAATTATTGAAGAAGTTATTTTTAATTGAAGAAATTAGAATCTGTATATAAGGATCTCTTAAGCCGTTAGAAATACGTGAAAACAAACAAAATTTTCAGTATCCTCCAAAACAACTACAATACAAATGAAAATCTGTAAATAGATCGATTGAATATATATATTATGACAGTCAGAATCACTATTTTTTCAGGACAGATATACATTCGAAGTAATAAACTGCTCGTCGTGGAGTCTTAAAAATTATTCTCCAGACATGAATATATGTATTTAAGACATAGAAACTTGTGTTCAATTTATAAATTGAAGTCTGACCCTCTCTCAAAATTAAGAAACGCTCAATTCTAACTTTTCTATTTCAGCATGTCTTGATTGGGGATATTTAAAGTCAAAACCAATTCGAAAAGTTTTTACTCTGGGTGTTACCAGAATGAAAATGATAATGATGAATATATCAATTAGGTCAAAAGTTAGAGAGGTTCAGAGGAAAAATTAGTAGATTATTTTAAAAACAATGTACAAAATTACAGACCGTATAACTTCGCAGAAATTACTTTCTTTGCAATTTGGAAAAATATGTATCGCCTTATTTTTCTAAAGAAGAACACATTAAGTCTCCGAGAGATTCTGCAACTTCAAATATAAGAGCTGCCTGATGTGAAACAGATTGAATCTGTACAATTTGAAATTGGATTCACAGTGATATTGTTTTATATTTGTATATTAACATTATAATTTTAAGTATCGACGCGCGGTCCACAGACCGCACTATAGTTGGTAACAGTTTGCCCCCCGCCCGGCCTTCCTCCTCGCTACCGCCATTCATTACTTAAGCTTTAGTTATGTTTTCGCAGAGCTAGGTGAACGGGCGATGGTCAATTCCGCCCCAGCTACCAGTGTACCGTCCCCCACTACGCGGCTTCCCCTCACACCGTCGAGCTGCTGCCACTGAGCTTGGTCAGCGGGGGGCCTTTGTTCTTAATGAGGCCTAAAATATGGAATATAAAATTTTTTAAATTTCACACTTAGTAAATCACAAATATGATATTCAAAATCTACGAATTATAACGATTTCAACGATATGTTGTTTGACTCATAAAGTTGACAATTAAAGAATTAGTATTCATTTTTATGTTCAATTTTATGTACAATTTTATGGAAAATTTTCCAGTATTG
>NC_046661.1:106903713-106939518 GCF_010883055.1 Belonocnema kinseyi | reverse complement strand
AAATTTTTTTATTGCTTAACCAATCAGGTTGCTCAAAATTGTCCTTAAAACTGTACACTTAGCATGCTAGTCTCATTCGCCTTCATTCATTGATTTGGAATGTAAGTGAATTTTTTGGTATACTCTGCCATTGTAAAAATTTTGACTTCAACATCTATTGCATTTTGGAAGAGAAATGTCTTCGGAAGCTGCTCCAATTATTATTGAAACGACGTCTGAGAAAGGTAAAACTATTCTGATTGTAAATGATTTTAAATTCCACTTTAGTCGATTTTTAAAAACGGGAGAAGAAAGATGGAGATGTAATGATAAAAAATGCACTTGTTTTTTACGTACTTTCGGTGAATCTCTCATGAAAAAATAAATTAATTAAAAATAAAAACTAAATTTGATGAAGATTTTGTTCTCATGAATGATCCTAAATCAAACATGATCATTTTCTCGACTGCAAATAATTTAAAGTACCTAACTGAGTCAAAGAAATTGTATGCCGACGGTACATTTAACTTTTGCACTCATTTTTTTAAGCAACTTTTCGGTATTCACGGTTATCTTATCGGGCATTATATTCCTTTAGCTTTTTGCTTGCTAAAAGACAAACGCGAAACAACGTATGAAGAGTGTTTCCAATCAATTAAAAAATTATGCGTAGAAAAAGGCCTATGCTTGGATCCAGAAGAAATAATTCTTGATTTCGAGATAGGATTGCAAAATGCTGCAAAAAAAGTGTGGTCCAGTGCGCGAATTATCGGGTGCAGATTTCACTTATCGCAGGCGTGGTATCGGAAAGTGCAGCAGCTCGGTCTCACTACGGAGTATAAAAACAAAGATTCAGAAATTGGTAGCTGGTTACGTATTTGCTTCGGTTTAATGTTTTTAAATGACACGGAAGTCAAACATTTTTGCGCTTTTGAACTATTACCGATCATGACATATGATGAGAGAGTGATAAAATTCGCGTATTATCTTATAGACACGTATCTAAAAGATGACTGCACTTTTCCGCCTAAAATCTGGTCCGAAAGAACTGCGGATCCAACCCGGACAATGAATGCGTGTGAATCGTTCAATTCTCACTTTAACAATTCATTTTATCACACACATCCTTCAATTTTCAAAACTATTGAAACTCTGCTCGAAGTTCAAACGGGAACTTACTTCAAGCGCAATAGCATTGATTCACCTTTCCAGTACCAAAATTCTTACTCCAAGAACAAGCGTGAATTTATTCAAAATCAGATTGATGGTTACGAACTCGGAAAGATTTCTCGTTTCTATTTTGTAAAATCGGTATCTTCATATTATCGCATCCACTGAACTGATCGCATACGCTATTAATAAGATTAAGTGGAATTTATGCAATCATTTATAATCAGAACGTTTTTTCCAGATGTTAGTAGTAGTAGTAGTAGTAGTAGTATAATAGCGTATTTACAAATTAAACAGGCCCTTTTCAGGGCCACCAAATATTCTAAACGAAGGAACATATTATCTTTCGTGTCAAACATGTATAAACTTTTTTTCAACTCTATGAGTCAAACAACATATCGTTGGAATCGTTATAATTCGTAGATTTCGAATATCATATTTGTGATTTACTAAGTGGGAAATTTAAAAAATTTTATATTCCATATTTTAGGCCTTATTAGGAACAAATGCTCCCCGCTGACCAAGCTCACTGGCAGCAGCTCGACAGGGTCAGTAGATGCCGCATAGTGGGGGAACGGTACACAGGTAACTGTGGCGGAATTGTCATCTGCCCGGTGAACAACGTGTGGCCCTGGATGTAATTAGTTAGCAATATCAATTGAAAGCTCCTAGGGGGGCCGTGAGACTACCCGTCCACGGTAGCGTCACAATATTATATTCCTGCTTTAATTTTTTTCAAGATATTTAAAATGAAAGATGTCACATAAGAAAAAACTGGAGCTTTATGCGAGTATTTTAGAGTACGGAACATGGCCTTGCCAGAAATCTTCTACGTCCCGATTATACTTCACTGGATCAAAAAGTGACAAATTAGTATGCACCTATCAACATGTAGTGACCTAGATAGCCCCAAATAAAAACTCTTCGACTTAATTTCCACTTAAATTGCCCCCAATCAAGATATCCTGAAGTCGAAAAGTTATACTTAAGCATCTCTCAATTTTGAGACGAAGCCAGACTTCAATTTATGTCTTGGAGACAACTTTCTATATCTTGAAAACACATGTTTATTGTTCGAGTCAAATTTGTATGAATCCAAGACGACCGGCTTATAACTTCGAGTTTATACCTGCCCTATTAAAAAGATTGATTCTGACTGTCATAAAAGCTAATCTTTGTTAATGATTGAACAATCTTGTATATTTTTATACAGTATGTAATAAATCAAGTTTTTTACGGATTTTCATTTGTATTATACTTGTTTGACGAGGATACCGAAAATTTTCTTTGTTTTTACTCATTTCTAACGACTTAGGAGATGCTTCTAGAAAGTTACAATTTAAATTTTTTTGAAGATAATTATCAACGTTTGTACTCGATCACACTCACTGATTCTGAATTTTGTAACTGAAAATAACTAATTTTATTATTTCAAGTTTTTCATTGATTAATTTTAATCTGATTTCTGAGTCGATAAAGGTTCGTCCTGAGACAAGTTTACGCCGACCATCTCAGCCAATACAAATCTCGCCTTGAGACAAGTAAACGCCGTCTAACCGCTTGTGACCATAAAAGTAAGACGAAGACTTATGTCTAGAGTCAGTTTTGAGACGCAGCCAGACATCGATGTCTTGGAGATGAACTCAAGACATCACCAAGTCGAACCATTTATTTTCGGGACACCATGCATTTTATATGTGGATCCCTCCCAGCAACTGTGTGAAAGATTATTAATAATAATAGCTTATGAAACTGATTGATTTAGGACTTATTTCAATTTCATCTATATATGAAACATAATTGATAATGTAAAAATAAAAATCTCGCAAGAAGTTCGTGTCAGTTTGTGATCTATTTTTAGGATTTCCGTTCTTACCGATAGGAATCGAACCTTGTGTTGTTGCAATAGATACGTCAAAAGGAGTTTAAAAAACCTATCGAGAAAACATTTGGACAAAGCTGACATTGTTATCAAACACAAAGGTAAATTCACACTTCTTTAGTAAGTTCGATGCAGATGGTTCAATATTCAAGATTGTGTAGGTTTTTTTGTAAGTCCTCGTGAATGTCGAGTGAGAACTGATTTTGTGGTGCGCAAATATGTTGAATTTAAAGGCCAATAAAAGACGATTCTTACTGTGTAGAATAAGGTTACAAATTTTCGTCATATCAGCACACCATCATTTACAGTAATTGATTGATTTATAGCGAGAGGTATTTACTGTCCAGTATTTTTTTATATGTACTGTTTTGTATAGTAAAAAAATTTGTTCAATACGGCTAATTACTCAATTCTTATTATAAAAAGTTATTTTTGGGTGTTATGTGTGTATTTTTAAAGTGACCTAAAAGTAGTGAAAAAGTGCAGTAGCATTTTTCCGGACTAAAAAAACATAATATATAATATTCAAGTTGCACAAATTAATAAGTAATTATTGAAACCCATCCTTCACACGAAATTAATTTCATTGAACTCAATAAATAACTTTTACTTCCCTTTCCGAAACTTTACTAAGAGCGCACCACATAAGCCAACAAGACAGGATAACTTGGCGCAGGCACACTTTTTGTGAAAGTTGATAATTAACTACTTTAATAGACGTAAATTCAATAATAATCACACGCATAGGGCAAATAAGATATTGATTTACGTGCTCTATGTTATTTTACCACAGTTTTCAACATATTTAAATTTTAAGGGAGCTTTTTATAACATGTGCGCCACATTACCCGCCGTTCCCCTAATATTTAAAGACCAAAATTCAAACCTCGTAACATTTTTAACATAAGAGATTTTATGAATGAAACTAAACCAATTTTAATTCAAATTGGCACTGTCTATGGCTACGGAATTTTCCGTAATATTAGCCCTGCACGAGCTAGAAAACAGGTTGGAGTTACGAAAAATTGTGTGACCGAAAACAGTGTGATTTATATTTGTAAATTTTGTATTTACTTCTCTTTCCTGCCACAGCCTAATGCGCTTAAAAAATGTGAAAAAGTAAGCCATTTAAACCGATATAAAGACCAAGAGTGACTAATTTCTAATACAAGAAGTGATTAATAAATGTTACTAATGTGAATTTGCAATGTTACTATTGTTCTTTAATTTTTTAAATGAAAGTAACTCCATTCATAGAAAATCCAAAAAATTTAACCTATTTCACATAACATATTACATAAATTGGACAAGAATCCAAAAAGTTCCAGTTAATTTCAGTAAAATTTGAGTGAATTGCAAGAAATTCAAGGAAAATTAGAAAAATTCGATGAAAATTGAAGGTAAATTAAACAAAAAAATTGAAGCCATTAAAAAAGATTGGAAAAATGTATTGAATGCAGTGAGTTTAAAAAAGGTTAGAAATATTAAGGGAAGTTCAAAATTTTAGGAAATGTATTGAAATTCTAGAAAACTGATTAAAATACTTTTGGAGTTAATTAAAGTCATTTGAAATCTTTCAAAATCCCTTAAAAGTTTTTGAAGTTCTTGAGAATACATTCGAATGTTTAAAAATACGCAAATATTTTCTGAAATCCCTTGATTTGTAAAGCTTGTAAAGAACCTCTAGATTTTGCAAAATAACTTTCATTATTTTAATTTCTTTGAAATACTTTAAAGTCCCTTGGAGATTTTGAAATCTCTTATAAAATGCTTGGGACTTTCAAAAACACCCTAAAATATTTAGGGTTACTTAAAATTATTGATATTCTGAAAAAGCTTTGAAAATCTTTTGTAATCTTTCAAATTATCCTATAATTTCATATGGAACATTCTTTGTGTCCCTCAATATCATTCAATCACTTGGAATTTTTTCGGAATATTTTTAAATATTCTGAAATATTGCAAAACCTTTCAAATCTTTTAAAATCCCTTGCCACTTTGTAAAGCTTTTGAAAATGTCTTGTGAGCTTTTAAGATACTCTAAAATAGGCACTTCAAACGGCTCTTAAATCAATTATTTTCTCAGAAATAATTAAAAAATCGTATTTTTTGAACGCAACATGATATTGAATGATTTCGAGTAGTAAGTTCTGTTGAAAACGTAATGTCATTGCTTGGCTTAAAAGGGCTCCATGGTTCGTAACCACCCTCTTGACCTGCTTGTTGGGGGCCTATTGTTCCGTCCGAGTCGAGTCCCGACAATACAGTCTTCTACAAATCTACAAGCTACACTAGCTACAGCGAACATGGATGCGAACCATGGAGCAAGCAGTAGCAGTTGCAATTAAAAAGGAAGACATTAGAAAGAGATGGAAGAGGCAGTGCAGAGCAGTGTTAGAATATGATCAATTATAAATTCAGACTTGAAGTGCAGAGCAAAGCAGTGTTCAAATTTGATCAATTTTAAATTCAGACTTGTAGCTTTTATAAGATTCAATTTTGCTGTAAATCCTGCACAAAAGTGCAAAGTAACAGAAACCAAAAAAATATGTATCTAATATGTATCTAAGTATCTAATTGCTTCTAAAAGGCTCAAAAAAATTTCGTCATTAATGTTGAACACATTTCTGCAAACATACTCAACTAAATAATGTTCAGTCCGGCTTATTTTAACACTACTTTGCTCTGCACTACCTCTTCTTTCTCTTTCCAATGTCTCTTTTCCTCATTGCATCGCATTCATGTTCACTATGACTATGGCACTGTAACTTGAAGAAGACTGTAATGTCGGGACTCGACTCGGACAGAACAATATGGCCCCCCAACGAACAGTTCATGGGGCTGGTTACGAACCATGGAGTCCATTCAATGTTATCTTTACTTCATGAAGCACTATTTTTGAAATATTTTTGGGAAAAAAATATCTTACACAAATTCAGTTTGCTAAAAAAAAAATAAAAAATGGATGATATATTCTTTCTATAGTTTACAAAGTCAGAATAATAATTATATGTTTCATTTCAGATTAATTTTCAAAGTTTTCGAAAGAAAACTGCTACAGTAAATAAAAATGATGCTTCGAGTAAGCGCCATGACGTAGTTACAGAGGTAGGCTGTTAGATCACAGCGCCTTACTTCAACGCTCATGTTCTGTCACGCATGAGTGAGCACCGCATGTCCCTTGCAGCTCTTCTCACCCATTCCCACCGCATAACAAAATTTTAATCCTGCATTTTTTTAAACATCTTGAAAATTCTTAAACATGTTTTAAAGTACCAGATAATATTTCAAATCCTTTAAAATGGAATATTTCCTGGAATTCGAATCTTTTATAGTGTCCTAAAAAGTTTCGACTCTTGTAGAATCGTTTGAAATACCTTGCAATTTTTTTAAGCAATTGCAAGTTTATTCGAAATTTTGAAAACGTCCTGAAACACTTAAATTTTTCAAACTCTCTTCAACATTTTAAAATCAATAGCATATGTATTGACATTTTCCTAAATATCTGAAAACCTCAAAAACCTTTAAAACGAAATTCTTAAATCTCTATGAATAAATTATAATTTTTAATAAGCTTTAAGAATACCCTAAAAGATTTCAACAAAATTGAAGGAAATTCAGAAATCGGTATAGACTTAAATTTGATAGTATTTCAGAAAAGTAACTAGAATCTGATTATTCTTGAGAAATTTGAAGTGCCTCTCGCAGAAATTCTCTGACTTTCGCTATTTATTTCAAAATTCCTGACATTTCCCTAACTCTACCTGGCCAAACAAATTTCTCTGAATTTTCCCCGGATTTCTAGTTTTTCCCCGTACTGCGGCCAACTTGAAGAAAATAAATTTTTTTTACGTTTAATTTAAGTGTACAATATTTCTTCACTATTATTTTATCTTGATGGGATCGAAATGGAAAAGTTGACCGAGAAAGATCCACACGTAAACAAGAACGTTAAAGTTTCTCTTCAGGAAGACAAGTTCATTTAACGTTCGATTGTGAAACTCCTTGCATTCGTAATAAGTTTCACTGGGCTTAGTCTCGCATCAGCAGGAAGTGAACCAAAGTCTATTAACCTTGTATTTACCAAGAATATAAACTTGTCCACAGCTAAGTAAATTAAAGTTTGGAATTTTCAGTATTACACGCAAGGTGACCGCAGTTACAGTGTAGATATTGCATGGAAAAATGGTCAAAGTAATATTCCGGCTCATATTTTATTCTGATTATAAAGTTTTTCATAAATGAATCTAAATAAAATCTTAAGAGATCAGTCAAAGCATATTTATAAAAAAGTTCATTTTTTTAAGTATCTGATGCATTAATAACGCATAAATTGTTCACTTTGTGTCACATTAATGTGTAATCGATAAATGTAAATTAGAAAAATACTGATTAAGAATTTCCATGAACTTATAATTAACAATTTTATTGTACAAGCATCATAAAAATACCGATGCAAAATCCTATGGATGTATTCACTATGGATGTATTTATTTGTGATCGCTTTCTGAACATTTTTCTTCCTTATAGTTATCAAATAAATTTGATTTCTTATAAAGAGAAACTTTTCTTTGACATAAAGGAAAGAACTGGATACTTTAAACATTTTTCAAACGTATGTTTATATGTTACCGAAAATCTACTTAAAAAAAACAGACAGTCGATCAAAATGTCAATCAGTATTTTCTCACAGTGAAAACTCTGGGATCAATTTTGTTGCAGGTAATTTCATGATGGTGTTCCAACTCGTTTGCAGTTGGGGCACGAAACTCGTCGATTGTTTTTGTCACAAAACTGTAAAAATAATTGACAGTAGGTGACGTTTCGTATCACAGGTGCGAGGGAACCCGCACCTTGTAAAGTGGTACTGATCAGAGAACCAAGACTAATTTTTATTGCAGGTATATGGTACCCTGAAATTAGCGTTAGATTCACACTTTGTTTTTACTGTGGTCTTACAATGAACACATTTTTAACTTTAATTGTTGCTATTGATTAATGAAAAATGGTTATCGAAAGTTTGCCAATAGGTTGAGCCACGCGTTTCAAAGACGCAACAAATTACATCAGACACAAAGCTGTTATATTACTAATGTAAAAGACAATCCTCTTATAGACAAGGTAAATAATTTTATTCAAAAATTTAAAAAAGATATTGGTAGCTTATGGTAGATCATAAAATGTTCTGAAATTGGACAATGGAAGCATCTCGAAGACGCGAACACATATATCATATGCATTACTGTTCTATTTCTGAGATCTGTGAAATGTCCCGAGTAAAAATGCTTCGTCTTGAGTTCGACTTGGTTATGTCTTGAGTTCGTGTCCAAGACATCGATGTCTGGCTGCGTCTCAAAACTGAGTCGAGGCGTAGGCATTCGTCTTACTTTAAGACCACGACAGGTAAAACGGCGTTTACTTGTCTTAAGTCGAGCCTTGTCTTGCCTAAGACGAAGTTCACTTGACTCAAAACGAGCCTTGTCTTGGCTGAGATTATCGAACCTTTTTTGGCTCATAAATGAGAATACAATTGATGAATGGAAAATTTGTAATTATTAAATTAGTTATAATATTATAATTATAACTAGTTATAATTATTGTAACTTTCTAGAAGGATCTTCTAACCCGTTAGAAATACGTAAAAACAAACAACATTTTCGGTATCATCGTCAAACAAGTATAATAAAAATAACAATCCGTAAATAAGTTGAGTTAATATGTATATTGTATAAAAATATACAAGATTGTTTAACCATTAACAAAGATCAGCTTTTATGACTCTGAGAATTACCCTTTTTGTTAGGGCAGGTATACGTTCAAAGTTATAAACCGCACGTTTTGGAGTCATGAAAATTCGGCTCAAGAGATAAATTTTTGTCTTCAAGGCATAAAAACTTGTCTCCAAGACATAAATTAATAAATGCTCAAGTCGATTTTTTCGACTTTAGAATGTCTTGATTGGGGGCAATTCAAGTCGAACTCAAGTCGAAACATTTTGATTCGGGCTGATGAATCAAAAATTCATAAATTGTTCAGTTTACGTAACATTAATACTTTTTTCTTAACACCTGTATTTTCATCAACAGCAGCCTGAGATTCTGTAATTTTTTAAAATATTTATAAAGTGACTTTTATTTGTTATCGAAAATTAAACAATTAAGAAGCATTGTAAAAATAAATTAAGGTATTTTTGTAATCTGCTAGGAATTTGCAAGACCTTTTAATAGTTTAAAGGTTTCAATATGCCTGTATATTCTAACTATTTTAGGTCACTTTAAAAGATTCCAAATTTAGTGAATTAAAAAAATGTTTTCTAAAAGGTTTTAGAATATTTAAAAAGATTCGAAAGTATTTAATAACTTCGCCAAGGGTTACATATATTTTAAGAGATTTTAAAAGCTCTCAAGGTATTTCTATATATTTTTTTAGGATTTTAGGAAATAACTTTAGGTTCCATATAATTTCACAAGATTTTATAATATTTTGACGGATGTCTAAAAATGTATTTTTTTAAATCTAGGGATTTCGTAGGATTTCCTCATATTACAAGGCTGTTTCAAGAACTTTACAAATGTTAAAGTAAATTAAAAAAACTTTAAAGGACGTGAAATATCTTAAGGTATTTTCAATATACTTTAATAATTTAAAGTGATTTCAAAGGATTATGAAAATCGAAGGGCATCTTTAAAAATTCCAATGAGTTTTCAAGAGCTCTAAAGAACTTTAAGGGATTTAAGCGGATTTCAAAGGATTTGATATATTTAAGGGTATTTAAGAAGATTTCAAGGCTTTTCCAATAGCTTTTACTAATTTGAAGATATTTTAAGTCATTTGTATTATTCAAGTATATTTTAAAAATTTCAAAGCCGTTTTCAAGAGCTTTTCAAGGATTCAAGAAATTTCAGAAGATTTGAAAGAATCGAAAATGTTTTAGCGTGTTTAGAAAACTTCCTAGGAATTTTTTATAGATTCAAATAATTTAAAGGTATTGAAAAAGATTCGGTAGATATTAAGGTATTTTTAATACTTTCAAGGAATTTTCAAGATCTTTCGAAAGGTTTAAAGGAATTCAAAGGTTTAAAAATATTTTAAGGCCTTTCGAAAGATTTTAAAAGGAATATATTTTTTAATGTTCTAAAGCATTGCCAAAATTTTTTTATTTGTTTTCAATAATTTATAGCAATTTAAAAAAATTGAAAGATTTTGGGGTAGTTCAAAAGCTTTCAAGAAAGTTTTTAGAGATAACAAAATTTGCAAGGAATTGCAAGATTTCAGAGGATTTCAAATATTTTTGAGTATTTTGAAAGTTTCCATGGAATTTTCAATGGATTTTCGAAGATTTCAATAATTTTAAAGGATTTTAAAAGCTATATTATATTCTAAATTTTCTTAATTCTTTGTATTTCTCTTTAATGCTTTGAATTTACTTGAATTCTTCTAAATTCGTTCAATTTTACTTAATTCGACGAATTAAAAAAAAGTTGGCTAGATTTTTTTAAACTTTCCCAAATTAAATGAAGAAGCAATCGTGAAATTTGATATGAAAATTTAGCATTCCAGTTATTCACTGATTATTTTTTTTAATCACGCTACATTTTTCTGAACTCACTCTGAACTTACTGTAGTCAAATAATTTTTTCATATTTTTGAACTGATTATCCTTCAATATATTTTTTTAATTTGCGTTAACTAGGTATATAAGCATTTTTTCGAATTCTTTTATCTTCCCTTAAATTCCTCTAAACTCAAAATAACATTAGTCAGAATACGAATGCAGATTAGTTTCTTTTGGACATTTTTTCTGTTTAAATATATAACTTTCTTACTTTTTTCAAGTCAATTAGGCTGAGAATGAAAAATAACAAACCGATAAATTAAAAAAAAAATGCTTTTGATTTCAATTATAAAAGACAATTGAAAATTAAAATGGCACAAGATTATAATTTATCGTTAATTATCAATCATAAAGGAAAATGAAAAATTAGTTTGGGAAAAGTCATTGAATTTGGAAAATGATTTTTTTCGACCACCCTGCATTATTTCCTTGCTTATTTGATATGAATTTCTGTTAATTCTCATTATCAAAGTGAAAACAGTTCATATTCACGTTTTTTTGTTTGAAGAATCGTTCTTAGTTCATTTAACACATACATAAACTTTCTTTGGTGGGGACGCGAACCCTTGATGTCGATAATTGCCGGTAACAGGAATCTATTCCAATTTTATCTTCCCTGATTTTTTCAACGGGTAATTTAGCTACTTCAAGATAAAGGCATATGTTCTTATTTATCTTTCCAACTTAACTGGATGTTCAGCTATTTAGGTTCGTTCCTGAATAAACATGAAAACGTAAATCTGCTAACGCACATGACGGCAACAGAGGGATATTTAACGTTCTGAAACTCTCTACAACAATAAGTAGAAAGCCGTAAGTCGAGATTAGATTAATCGCAGCTTCAAATCTCTTATTTTTATTAAATTATTACGTCGTTGTGAATCACTTTATTATGATTCCAACCTCCTGTTACTTGATCACGGTGTCTAGCGTAATTTTGTTTACAAAATTATTGTTCTTTCATCAGGATCGGTATTATTTTGTCGAGAGAACCAGTTTGGGATAAGTTTCAAAGAAAATACCTTTAAATGAAAAGTGAAAACATCATCTCTATCAAAAAAATAAGGCATTTATTACTTCTGAACTAAAATATAACATTTATGCTTGATCTTGCGGCCTTATAGACCGCACCATGGTTCTGATATGTGGGGTCTTCTTCCCCTTGTCGTCTTTAAAGCTGCTGTTATTCATAGCTTCAGTTTTAGTTGTGTTCTCGTCAAGAAAGCTAGAGAACATAATTCTCGTTCTGCGTCTAATTGGTGAGCAATATCTTGGGTTTACTTACTACGAAATCTGGAAATCTTAGAACTATGAATGCGACAATCTGTAATGAATTTTTATAGAGACTTTCAACATTTCGTTGAGATAACCGGGAGTTCCGAGATTTCCGAATCTGTTTGTGATCACAACTCATATGGGATTCTACAAACTCGGCTAAACTCGGCGGCTTTTGGATTTAATCGGATGTTCGTTCCATGCATGGGACGCATTTCGGAATGCTCCACACCACCTCAATTCTGGCCAGCTTAGCCAAAGATTTTCAAGATTTCTTATGATGAGAAATTTCTGAGAGATTTCCAAGAATTATCTGAAGATTTCTAGCGCAGAAATCTAAGATTTCTAAGTGAGTAGCCCCTCGAGTAATATCAATCGAAAGCTTATATGCAGCCAATGAGACCGCACGTCCACTGTGGCACAAACAAAGTTGAGCTTAATTCGAGTATCCCAGAGGCGTCCCAGAACAATTTTACGTTCCGATTATCCCTCCTCTGATATGCCAGTATCTACACCCACTATTGTTAAAGATTATTATTATTATATACTTTTATAAGTTATATAACAAAAACTTTTTTACTTCTTTGATTGTATATAAATATATACAGCGGACTGCAAGACCTCAGGTCCATATTCGTATAAAAATTAAACTTAGGCAGTCTATACATTTGAAGATATGAAAGGTATAAAAAATTTGATGATCATAAGTTTCTTATAATTAAATAATATATTTTGAAATTATTTCGCAATCTGAAATATTAAGGCTTATTCAGGTCTTGGAAAATCAAAAGCAAAATCATTACAGCTTAAAAAAATATTGATTATATTCGGTGGAATATAAGCCGAAGAAATTATTTAACTATTCACACAATTTTCGCAATATTTCTAACAGAATAGTCAAAAGTATTTTAACCTACTATCATATACTATACGCAGATATGCTTTAATTATAAATACTATAAAAAGTAATAAAATAAATACTAACATAAATAAAAAGCGAGATTTGAAAAACAACATCTAATTCAATTTTTTCAGAATAAATAAGTACTTTAATGAGCACAAAACCATGTACACAATTTACAAAGAAAATATTTGTTTGACCTTTTCGAATAAAAAATTTTTAACTCTGAAACTAAAGTGTTTAAAACATGATAGCCACTGGACCGGGGAATGACCGAGAGTTTTTGAGGTAGGAAAACCGGGAAACGAGAGCGAATTTAATTTTGAATCGTCAATTTCAAGTTGTTATAAGAAAATTCGATTAGACTATTTGAAATATCGTAAATTTTATATCGCGATATCAATGCAATTTTAAAAATAAATAACTCTGGTTTGAACTTTTTAAAGAACATTTTATGAATCATTTTTAATTCTAAAACGATCTCAAATGAATCACTTTATAATAGAACGATTTTCTTCCATTTCAAAAACTATGTTGAAAGATTCTTTTAGTATAGCATATTCAATTTTATAATCTGCCATCAGAATTTTATTTTTTGTTTAATTTGTTGCATATATAAATTACAAGTAAACAATTTAATTTTAATGTTATAAAGGAACTGTTGAAGGAACTGTTGTTCTTTATTAATTTGATCTTATCCATATTTCAGTTAGTAGGATGAATATAAGTTGAAGACTGCGTAACTGGTTAATCATCTTTATCTATTTATACTGTCGAATGATCTACTTTTATTTACATTTTAATATTCGTTTTCATAATCGGATATCGGAAGTTGCAGATGTTTATACATCGAGTCCACTCACGTAAAAAATATTATCTCAAATTATTTCTTCATTTGTTATAATTTCCGAATGTCATGAAAAAGGGTTAACGAGCTTTGGACATCTGTTATGCAATGTGATCAATGTGAAGCTAAGATTTACTAATTTTGCTTGGTTTGTATTTTTACTTAATTGCAGTCATGTTGAAATTTCTATTTTTGTTCTAGAAATTTTCTTAGATGTTTAAAAATTTAAACTACAACATGCGAAACAATAAACTGATTTGATGCAAAATCAGTCCGTAAAAACATTTTTCAAGTAGCTTTCGGTTACGGTATTAATCAATTTTGATATCTAAATTTTTCTGCGCGAAACTGTTTTGTTACTTTTACAGTATCAAGGTGTGATGAAGATTGCAGATTTTAGAAGATCATTTTGAAAATTGAGTTGCATTTGAGATTCTAATATTTATGTTAACTAAATTTAATAAGATATTGTTATGGATATTTTATAGAGCGTCGCACGTAACATTCCTATTTAATTATTCTTGGCATTTCTCTTGAAGCAGCTCCTTATCGGCGAATACATTTCTGAAGAATTTAAATTAATTTATAATACAGCATCAATATTGTCGTGTTTTCTCGAGCGCACGTAACGAACGCTAGTTTTAATAATTTACAGAAATCCAAGGTGGTCGTTTTACGATCCGCATTATCGTCGGGCCTTGGGAAACCTTTCTTATTTCGCGTAGCGTGCTTCAGCTATGCAGCATGAATATTTGATTCACGTGAAAATTGACGCGTAGCCACCCGAGCTCTTGAATTAGATAAAAAATTCATCTCCTCGAAAAAAGAAACATTCGGGACTCGAAATGTGTCTGAAGAACATGGTCCCTATCCTATGTAGGTCTCTTTTCAAAAAAGATCAACACACTCTATCAACTTGATCGGTTTCCATTACGAATCAGAAGGCTTTCAGAATTCTTTAAATGTTAAAATTCTGTGGTGGAAATTCCTTCAATACATTCAGTATTCAGTGGGATTATATAATAGAAGGAAGCTTTTCAGTTTTGGATATTAAAGAATGTTTTATCTTATTCAAATTCGTATTTTTAGGTGCCGGATTTCATACCGCATGCCTTCTCAAGGGTCGATAATTAATCCTATGAAAACAAAGATTAAAGGGTTTTTAGTCGCCGCCCACGGGCACGCTATAATTAAAACCGCAGTGCAATTTGTGAAAAAATTTAGCGTTTTCCGTGATGTTGTATTGGCTGCCTTGATAATACAAGGTATTTCAAATAAATTATAGATGTAATAATGAAAGGCATTCGGTACACATTAGCCCAAAGGATTCAAAGTGTCTCGTAAAAATAAAAAAAATTTAAGGTAATTTCCTTATTTTGAAATTGCATGCCAATTTAAAAAATACCATTTTTCATTGAAAAAATAGTGTAGAAGAATCGGCATGCACCCCTCATTGGTTTAGATGAGGAAAATGT
The DNA here is from genome assembly GCF_010883055.1 of Belonocnema kinseyi. Taxonomy (NCBI): domain Eukaryota; kingdom Metazoa; phylum Arthropoda; class Insecta; order Hymenoptera; family Cynipidae; genus Belonocnema; species Belonocnema kinseyi. Next base: position 106,924,374 of record NC_046661.1, on the reverse strand, counting down.
GTGGAAAATTCTGTAAGCATTTTCTACTGATTTTCCGGGATTTCAAATTACATGTAATTTTTACAAAATTTTCTACAATTTTCCGTGACCTTATTTTGCATGCCATTTTGGATTTCATTATGAAATTATATTTTAAGTTAATGGAAAAATGGCATGCATGTAGCTTTGGCCAAAACTAAAAAAGAAATGGAAAATCCTAAAAAACCAAAATTTTGTAAATGAAAAAAATGAGATTTTCCATGATTTCTTCTTGCAGACACTTTGGATTCTGGTAGGAAATATTATTTAAAAAAAACAATGTGATTCAGTGGGAAACGGGGGTAAAACTAAAAATAATATTATAAACAAATTATAATAGTTATTATTTAAGTGTATTCAACTTTATTTAACTTTAATTTACTTTAATTAAGTTTAACAATAGGTAACTTTAATCTAAAAATATAATTACAAATATTTATCATCAAATTAATCCCGATCAGATTCATTGTTACTGTCATTTTTATAACGTTTTAACGCATTTTAGATCAAAAATAATATTGTATTTTAAAACAGAAGTCGACTTTCTTGAAAAATGTCTACGTAATATCTGTTCAAAACGTTCAAATCTTATCTTTCTCAACAGCCAGAAGTAAAAAAATGAAATTTATTGAAAACAGTCTTTTATGTTTTTAATTGCTTAATGGATCTAAATGTTAACGAAAATTTGATATTTCTTATTATTTGCAAATATGGAATACTTCCCTAGGTATATTTAAAAATTATAAGGGAGCGAGAAAATACTTGATTTTAGGAAGCTAAGTGCCAATAGTTGGCACTTTTTTTCAAATTTAAAAAAAGTTTTTGATGTTAAGCTGAAGGAACATGCATGTCATTTTTTCTTTCTTCTTCAAGCAATATTTCCTACGAGAATCCAGAGTGGCATGCAAAAAGAAGTCACGGAAAATATATTTTTTCTTAGAGGAGAGTACCCATATATGAGATACTAACTCTGTTTGGCGTTGGCGTTCATTTTTAATAAAAAACTTCATTCTATATTTCCGAAGTATAAATTTACTGCTATTTAGATATATTAAGTTTTTGCAGTAGTCACAAACACTTTTGTAACCAACTTCCCCCGCGCAGCCACAGTGTTATAAAAACCACAGGTATCTCATATTATGAGAACCACACCGTGCAACTATGCACTTACTATGCCTGACCTGTGCAATGAAAAACTTCAACACTATCAATATTTTCCTACTTAGTTATTCAATCCCCATTACTCCAGGCAAACTTTACTGCTAAATACATATTTAGTGAACAATAAATATCGTTTAAAGAATTCCTTTCCAAGAATTCGACCGTCATCGATTTCACAAAAAGTTCGCCTATAATCTTTATAAGCCCAATGAAAAATTGACTATACCACGAAATTACTCTTCTTCAAGGGCTACAAGTTAGTGATAGAACCAAGAGAGTCGGTCTCTTAGTTTAGCTGATACCCCACTATCTCATATTACGAGAATATCTTATATTCGAGTACTTTCCTCTATTTACAAAATTTTCTTGTCAGGATATTCAATTTTTTAGTTTTGGTTGAAAATTGTTGCAGAATGTGCCATAAATTTTCCATATTTAAACTAATGAGGGATGCATGCCAACTTTTCTACACGATTTTTTTTATGAAAAATTTTATTTGTTAAATTGGCACGCAATTTAAAAAAACGGAAATTTCCTTAAATTTTTTTCATTTTTATATGAACTTTGAGCCCTTTGTGCTACTGTGTACCGCACGCTTTTCATTATTACACATTCAATTTGTTTGAAATACCTTATATTATGAAGGCAGGCAATATAACATCACGAAAAACGCTACATTTTTTCACAAATTGCAATGCGATTTTAATTATAACGTGCCCATGAGCGGCAGCTAGAAACCCTTTTATCTTTGCTTTCTCAGGGTTAATTATCGATCCTTAAAAAGGCATGCGGTATGAAATCGGGCACCAAACATTACGATCAGCTCCCGCTCTATTAAAGTAGGCACCTAAAATATTATATGGCTTATTTCTGATAATCTTGTAATTTTACTTATTAGTTTAAATTTGTTAACTCAAGCAGGGCTTTAAAAACATTTTAAGAAGGAGAATATTTGACGAAGAAGCTTTAATTCCTAAAAAATGGAGATAAATCAATTTAATCTTTGTCCAATATAAAAATCTTTTTCTTTAGAGCTTCGAATATCAAGGTTGCTACTAAATCCCAATCTTAAAATTCTTAGACTTTCCTTGACCAATTTTTCATTTTGTCTGACTGCTAAAAATTATTCTTTCAGGTATAAAAGCAAGCCTGCAGCTAAGCGATCAATAATGTTGATGCAAAATTATTTTTATTTCTAACATCCTCAAAAACATTTTTAGCGACTACAATCAAAATTTGTAGGCAAAATTTGTAATCAAAAAGATAAATTTTCAACAAAACAGTTACGTTCTTGAACAGAAAGAAGAATGACGAAATAGTTGAAATTTCAAAAAAATAATTAGATTTACTAAAAAATAGTTGCACTTTCAACAAAATTGTTTATTTTTCAGTCAAATAAAGTGGAATGAGAGCGTGGGCGATGCACTCGAGTTGCGGCCTATGGTCAAAATCTACAGGGGGCATTTCTCGAGTTGCAGGCTGAGATTAGTGCCAGGAACCTTTCCCCTCCGAGCCTTTTTTCTCTCTCCACTTGAGGCTTCCTTCAGTCTCATCGTCCCTTTCTCCGCAATTTTCATCCCACTTTTTCGAGGTTCAAGAATATCAGCATTTTCTACGTATGTACTTATGCATGATACTGGTGTGTTTAAACATTTTTGGACAATATGTATTGTCAATAACTCTTATTTTTAGTACATTATTATAATATGTATATTAAGTCAACTCAAGTGAAAGAAATAATAAGATCAGTAACATCTTTCCCTTACGCTTTCACAAAATTTATTTCAATTTATATTATACAAGTAGAATCATATTACATATTACAAATAGTCGTGAAATTGAAACTGAATCCATGCGGGTAAAAACTTCCGCGAAACTTTATGAACAAACTTTAATCTAGTTATGAAATCTACTTCAAATACAACACGTACAAGAAACAAGAAGATACTGTCAATTATCGTAGTTTTCTATACGTACATACTCATTTCATACCTATTGGGATAATCCCCCCCTCGCCCGGTTTCTAATGCCCTTAGTTCATCGAACGGGTGGGGAAAGAGAGCTGGGAACGCAACTTCTCCGACCTAAAGTGACCCCGAGTTCCAAATAAAGGGTTTTCTGACCGTGGACCGCAACTCGAGTGCAGTCGAGCGTGGGAGGCGCTGCTCAGTCAAATGTGACGAACAGCTTGTTGACTGCACTGACAAAAAATAGATTTTTAATCAAATATTTGACAACGCAGCACATAAAAAACTAAAGTTAAATTTTATTACATGTAAAATTTCGCGCTGTTAAGCTGACATGTTATTTGGCGATAGTTTATCCTACAGCGGAATGAAAGCTGTCGTCTGGTATGGCATTCTTAGCAGAAATGGGAAAACGTCAAAGTATAAGTGAATTCGAGCTATAAATCAGGATACCAGATTTGAAACAACACAGAAAACACAAAATATAAAATTTGTTGCAGGTAAGTCTTGCAACGGTTAAAAATTAAACATATGTCGGCGATAGTTTCAGTGAGGTTAGGAGAGTAATTCTGATGCCATCTACTGCGTCACGCTGTAGTGAGCAAATTTTGGTAAAACATGTAGAATCAATAACAGAAAATACGAAAAATAAATTATTCTTACTGATATATCTCCTCCAAATAAATAACACTATTGTAGGCGAATTAGAACTTATTCAATACCATTTTGAAAAAAGCACAAAAAGCATTCGACTGATGGGAATCCCCATTTCTCTCCAATTTAAGAAAGTTAAACGATAATAGATAGCGTTGGCGTTGTAATTCTAGATACATCTCGAATAAAAATGGAGCGATTATAAGGCGAAAGATTATTCAGGCTAGGTTAAAAATCTAAAATTATCTTCGATTCACGTAAATTTTAACTGGCAAGGTTCATTTTTGTTGCGGTGAATCTTTCACCTGGAATCAATGTAAGTCAAACTTATCTTTCGTTTTTTATGTGAGCTAAACTTTTATTAAAAACAGAATAATTTTTAACCAAATGCAGTAAACAAAAGGATCAATTTTGTTGCAGCGAATTTTGCTCCAGCGATCATTTGACTCTCGAGGTCATAATGATTTGTCCATTCGGATCAATTTGATCTTATTTTTTGCTTCATTTTTCAGACCAAACAATATGGTCGCCAATTCTTGGCGCCGGTGTCATAAAGACGTAACCTAAAAAATGTTATCTAACCACACGCAAGTGCCAACTACAATTAACAGGTGATACTTTCTAATATCAGATTTAGTTAATTTTTTTATTTTTCAAGTACACGGCGCGATCAGAAGCCATAAAAAGCTCACATGTGTGCTAAAGTATTCTGAGAACGTCAATCATCTTGATTTTACTACATGCATGATTTTAAATTAGATTATTATGATCTCAAAAGTCGATGATTTACTCCGGCTGATAAAAATGCACTTGAATTCGGTGTCATTTTTGTTGCATATCAAAATCATATTGATGTCGGTATAATTTTGAACACTTTTTTTCACTGAATAATTGAATTTTCAATGAAGCAGATACATTTTTCACTGTGAGAATTAATACTCGACTTGTTAGGATTTGGAAACTTTGATCCATAGGGTAGATTTAGGGGTGTTCCATAGGCTACGCTAACAATTTTGAACTATTTTTTACTTTACCTGTCTCCTCTTTGACTACTGTAGGTCGTCTCAAAAAGTCACATATCCCAAAAGTCTTACAAAACAGGAGAAAAAGGGAGATTTTGATTTAAATATGATAATAATGGACTAAAATCTTGCTAAAAAATAAATATAATATAAATATAATATAAAAGAATGTATGTTCAACCAAAGAGTTAAATTTCCAACCCGAAAAGTTAAAATATTTCAATTTTCTTCCATATAGTTAAATTTTCATAAAAACAGTTTCATTTTCAACCAAAAATATGAATTTTCGACAAAAAAGTTTATTTTCAACCAAACTGTTAAATTTTTAAGACAAAAAGAATGAAATTTTCTACAAAACGGTTTAATTTGTAGCTTGAAAATATGAATTTTCTACTTAAATGATGAATCTTCATCCGACACAAATTGCATTTTGTTTAGTCGTTCAAATTTCAACTAGGTAGTTGAATTTTTAACAAACAAAGATAAATCTCTAATAAAAGATGTAATAGTGAATATTTGTACCAAGAGATAAAAAACAGTCGAATTCAACCAAAGAAAAAGAATTTTGCACAAAAAAGTTGACTCCTGAATCAAGTCAGATTACTTTTCTACCAATCAGTTGTATTTTTAAGCAAAAAATATTAATTTAAAATTATCATAAAAGATTCATTCATACAGTTGGATATCCAACAAATTCAATTTCATCTAAATAGTAGATTTTTCATCAAACAAGATGAATTTCGAATCAAATGTATAATAGTACATTTTTCAACCAAAAAGACTTGTTTTTTTTCTTTTTTTTTGCTTGAATTAATACAGTTCTAATTTCAGTAAACCAATAGGAAAAATGCGAAAAACGGAAGTTTCTTGCAAACAAGGGAAAAGAAAATTTCTCTTAAAAAACGGAAAAGGGGGAATAAGGGGAGTGTTTCTGAAGTCTAAAATATGAAAGTGTTTTTGAAATTGATTAAGTTATTATTAAATTGAACCATTGCAGACACTTCTTTAGCGAACTTTGATTAATTTTTTCATCGGAAAACACACTAAATGTTATCTAAGATCATCACGTTACTTTCACCAACCACCTCCCACACCCTATGTTAACAACCGTAGTTTTTTGCCCTCAAATTGGTAACATAATAGTTCATGGAGAGTTCTTCAGAAAATCCAACCTTCAACCTCTAGTGACCTGTTTCATGTTCGGCCTGATGAAATCCTAGATGGATACACCTAACTTTAAATTAATTGTATATATTTGTTAGAAAATTAATTATAGGAAAGTTATATTGTTACCGATGGCCCTGCCCCTGTCTCACTGTGAGTACAATGTATGGCCTGGTTTGGGGGGGGACAAAACTTAGCACGCCCCCAGGGTTTCCCAACTGTTCGCTTCTCCGTTGCCAAGGCAGCAAGCTCATTGTTTAGGGAATTACATCTTTTGAACGAATTACTGCCTTGTAACGCAAGATCGTCGTCAAACTTTCCCGAAAAGTGACCGAATCGCTTGAAAGATTGAGGAAACAAGGATAACTACTTTTCGACTTATGATATTGAACTTTATTTTTATCTTCGCTACAGAGTTCAAACACGATTTCAATCTCGAGTGTAAACACTTTCAGGAGATTTAAAAACCATCTTTTCACAAGTGCAATTTCGGATACTTTAGTCAACTGAATTTTACATTATTATATTTTCCCTGAACAAATTTTATCTCTATAAAATACTTTTTGATTGTTGCCATTGTGCCAAAATTTTTATTATAATAATATGAATGTTTTTCTCTAAGAAGGGGAAAGGTGTTAGCATTTTATGCAATAAACCCAAGTTGAGGGCAAAGTCTTAACGTTATAAAATATATTCCCAAACAACTTTAAATGTTCATAGTAGCTTTTTAAATTGCTAAGATATTTTTAGAACTTTTTCCCCAGGTTTCACGTAAGTGTCAAGCTTGGCACAAAAAAGTCGCAAGATTTCGAAAATGTCTGAATGAAGGGTTGCGGGGACATAAGGGCGTTAGTTCAAAAACTTGAATTTTACAGGTAACAAAAAACTGTCTAACCTTGATGCCTTTGACTTTCTTTTCTTAAACGCCGTACGCGACATACAAAAAAGGTGCAAAATTAATCACTTTCTTAAAATACCATTCGTAGATTTGGACCCAATTCTAATTAAAATTAGACCATAATTTTCTAAATAGGGACGGTTATCGAGGGGCTATTCCCTTCGAAGTCCGTTGGAGTCAACGTAACGTTCTTTCAGCAATGTCGAGCGACCTCAAACTTACTTTCGGGACTTCGTTTGACTCGCTGCGTGCCGTGCATTGCAGCGTCGTGATGCCCCTTTCGACTTTGTGTATGCCACTCAATCCCCGATGACTATGGAGTTAGCGCAATAACTTTAGATAATTGCACTAATGTCCTATTTGTGTTTTGCTGCTGATTATTTGTGTAAAAAATAATTTTTTTATTCTTTTTTTATTATTAAAGATTAAATGTCTCGATAACTTGAAATCAAATTAGCAACGCAAATATGTCAATAATAACGATATTAAAGAGCTAAATGGTTGAGAATTGTCTGCTTCAGAGCCGAAAATTAGTTAAACACAAAATTTTCTGCACTTTTTTTATAAAATATTTTCAGTTTTCTTTATATGGATATAAAGATATAAAGATATACTGATATAAAGTAAGCGTAACATAAAATATCAATTAATTTAAAAAGTGCGGAAATGTTTAAAAAAAAAAAATGGGAGCCAAAATAGTTTCAAATTACTAATAGAATAACTTTGCATTTTTTTAAATTTATTTCACTAACTTGAGCGACATTTAAAAAAATACTAATGCACTCAAGTGGGGAATTTCAAAAGAATAAAGAGATTCAAAAATCAGCAGGTTAAATTTTAACGCTATTCAGTGTGAGAAATGAAATTTGATGGATTTTCGGCTATTTCGTATCACTGATTACGATTTTTAAATGAATTTACATAGTATCATGATAATTGAATATAACAGTCTTGTTTTACATATATTCATATATCTAGGAACTAATGTACAGCATTAAAACTGTACATTTTTAGATTCTCATTTATAAGGGTGCAATGTAATCGTCCAAATTTGTCACGTCTGATTTTTAACGGATTTTTACGTTTTAACACACACAGAGACAGAAAATCATAAAATATTTATTTTCCATCGAAAATGAGTTATACATAACCTAAAAATGTATTATTAGAAAGGTTATTGGCTATCAAGGCCTTTTCAATAAAAAGTGCATAGTACTTCTATTTAGTCGAGAGAAAATGGATGACGTCTAAAACATAATCAGTAAACACATTACTTGTGAATTTTGTTTCTAGCGTAGACTTTTTGAATTCTAAAATATTCATTTCCACGCGAAAATAAAGGACATAACCTAAAAAACATTACTAGTGAATTTCTTTGGCTATTTAATTTTTTACATAAAAAAAAAAACTATTCAATTGAGATGAAATGGACAACCTAGAAAATATTACCTGCAACTGCATTATTTGTCAATTTTATTACCAACTTAGCCCATTTTCGTCAAAATGTATTGGTTTCCTTCCCACCAAAAATGTAAGAGATAACCTTAAAATACATTTTTGAACTGTAGTTTCTAATTGAGCCTTTTCATGGCCGAAATATATTTATTTAAACCGACAAAGAATGAAATAACCTACAATTGCATAAATTGTAAATTATTTTGGCCCTTCAATCTTTTTCTAACAAAAAAGTACCGTTTAGTCGAGAAAAACGGAAGACCCTCGGTAATAAGCGTAAAATAGAGAAAAAGTAATATTTTCAGATTTCAGCGCAAAAGTGAAGATTATTCTATTATTTTGAATGAGCGATTTTTTCATTGCCTAAAAGTCATATTTTGCTTTTATTTAATTCCTTCTAATAAGTTCACAATATATGTGTGATAAGTAGTTTTAATTCTTTCATGCGGACTGTAAATTCTGAAATTTTAATTCTCACCAATTCAACTCTGCCTCTTTAGACTTCAAATTATTTAAATTCACACATTTGAATAGGTTTCTTTGTTGCGTTTTTTAAGACGTTTAAATAAATGATCAAAATAAAATAAATTTAAATTTGAATATTTTTCGAATTTATAAGTTATAAAATGATTTAATAATGAAAAAGAGATTAAATAAATGATTTCGTTAAATTTTACTAAGTCGATTGAGAGGAATAGGATTTGCATATTTTCTGTTCCCATTGGGGGATTTTTAGATGGAGGAAAAATCACGTATTTATAGGAATACAAATTCTTAATTTTTCTGAATTCAACGCTTCTTACAGGGCCTACAATACATAATCTAAAAATGCATTATTTTTTAATTATATTTTTAACATCGCCTTTTCCCACAATAAAAAAAATACATTTATTAGTGAAATTTATTGGCTATTTATTAATTTTTTTTTATTCAGAAATAATCATTAATAAGCGTTAATGAAAACTCAGTAAATATTGTTTATATTGTAGAATTCCATATTTTATTTCTCACTTGGTTTTTTCTTGCAAAAAATACTCATGATAGATAGCCCACAAAAGGGGAGTCTAATATATAATTGTTTCAAAAAAAAATATCGATATTGTTTTTTTTAACATTATTAATAATTTTTTTAGTTGTACAGAATTGTGTTTTCTGTATCTTCACTGCATTTAGTTTCCCTGCTACACCCTACTATTTGGAATTACCGCACGCGGAAGTGTCGATTTCGTCTGACTTCACTCTGACTTCGTTCTGACTCGTTACTGATTTCGCACGACGCTACCCAGTGGGCAAAAAATTTGGCGACGTCTTTACGATATCGTTACGACATCTTTACGACAACTTTACGACATCCTATGTCCATGCCGTTTCGGTGTTTTTGCAAAGTAAAGTTGTCGTAAAGATGTCGTAACGATGTCGTTAATACGTCGCCAAACTTTGTGCCCACTGGGTACGTTCGTATTTGCTGACTCACTACATTGTCTGACGACTCTTATCTTATCTTTACGACTTCTAACATAGTTTTACTGACTTATTCATAGCTACAACGACTTCAACGTTATGATTTCATGCTTTTCATAGCATTAACTGATTTCGTTAAGACTTGACGCAAAATTCTTACGTTCAAAACGTTCGACTTCAGAGTGAATAGCCCCTCAACGGTTCTCGACTCGCATAGAACTACCTAAGTAGTATCCCCCACCATTGCGACCATCATGTTACCCCTCCCTTACTTTTTCTCGCCTGGGATTAGATCGTAAGTCATTAGAAGGTGCATGTACTTTATATATTCTAATTAGACATTGTAAATGGAAATTATAAAATTTACTTTTAGGATTCCTGTTAATAGAATTAACTCTTGTCTCCTCCGGTTCTACTTTGGAAATTTCCAATGGAGTTCATTACTCAAAAATTTTAAGCTTTTCAGCTTCAAAGATGCGTAAAATAAATTTAAACAAAAAATTATTCGGAAAAATCTGGAGAATTTTTATTCTCCTCAGTTACTATTTCTTGTTTGCTTTTTCAACTTTAATGTCCTTCTAGATGTTAGATGGTTGCCTAATTATTCTCATGACAAAGGCTTCGAATTTAAATTTAATAAAAAAAGTCAAGTAATTTGGAAAAAATAATCATAATTTAATATATGAGCAAGTTTTTTTTTTATAAAATTCCTTACAGACATTTGAAAATAAACCTCATAAGGAGATACTGAACCTTATACAATTTAGCGGCATTACATTATAGCATCAATCGCCCATACCCAGCAATGAAATATGAAAAATTAGTTAAATTTTTTGTATAATTTCCGTTAAGAATACTTTTGAATATTATAAAGAAATTTATTAAACAAATGCATTATTGACACATTTATTAAAAGCAAAAATCGTTGTTTCCATGCACATTTTTTAACATTAGGAACCTCATGATAATTAACAGAAATAAAAAATTTCTTGACTTATTTTATGCTTTTAGTTAACAAATTTAATGAAAAAGGCCTTATTCGGATATCTGTCGATGGAAAAATGAGTTTTTTTTAATGCCAGTCATTCTAACTGGGAACTTCATCATAATTTTAGAAAAATTAATCATTATTTTTATAAGTTTCATTTTTTTCGAACAAATTTGACTAAAAAATGCATTATTCGGGGATTTTTTGAGAGAAGTGAGAAAGTGTGCAGTGAAAGGTGGTGAGAAGTTTTTACGAATTTTGTGTGGAACGTGTGAGTGGCGTGTGAGGGTGGAAGTCTAGGAGGTGAGTACGGCTGTGAGGGGTTCACTGGGAAGATAAAAATTAATTTACATTGTAGTTGGGGGTGGGATTTGGCTAAATAGGGAAAGTGAGCTTAGGTTTGCAAGGGAGCGGGGTAGTTTTGGTTTCAGGATTTTGGGCCTACATGGCGAACAAGGGTGGTTCTTGTAGACAGACGAGCGGGAGGTGGGCAGCGAAAGTACTGGCAGTGCTGACAGTGAAGTGGACGGGGAGGAAATATCCAGAAGGACACGACGGCCAGTTTTGCATTTCCCGGTGTCAAGTCGCGCGTAAGGGAGGGCGAAGAATCGGAGCGAAAGAAGAGATCAAGCAAGGGAGAGAGCGTACAGTGGAAGTGAGGGGGAGGATCTCTTGAAGAGGAAAAGGGAAAGCGAAGAGAGTCCGGAGAAAAGCAGGCTAGGTAGTCCCTTTAAAAAAATCGTACGAACACGTAGGTCACTCCCCCTAAAAATGGAGGGGCAGACGGAGAATGAGGCTGTCGGGGTGCTGATACGCGAGATCAGAGGGTTGAGGGAGGACTAAAGGTGGGCTATGGAGCAGATAGAAAGTATGAGGGAGGACCTGAAGGTAAGAGATGAGAGATAGGAAAAGGAAGGAAAAGAGATCAGGGGGAAAGTAGAAGAATTAAAGTTGACGTGTCGGTAAGGAAGGAAAAAGAGGATAAAATAAAGGAGATGGAAGAAGATAATAGGGTGTGGAAGGAAATGGCGGGAAAAAGGCTAGAGAAGGTGGAGGGTAGGTCAGGAATGAAAGCGGTTGACATGGGGGAGGGCGAGAACCAAGGTATTTGGGAGAAAGTGTGGAGTTAGGATGGAAGGGGAGAAAGGAGAATGAAGTGGCGGTGGTAGAATTGGAGAGCTGGAAAGAAAAATTGGGGGTAATGCGTAGCTAATATAGGATAAAGGACAGAAAGGTTTTTATTGATCAGGATTTGACGAGGAAGGAAAGGGCTGTTCAGAGAATGCGGAATGACAGGGCTAGGAAGGTGAGGAGCATAGGGAGAGCGGCGAAGTTAAGGTATCCGAAAATAAAAATAGACAAGAAAATGTGGGTATGGGACGAGGAGAAGGAGGTGTTAAAGGAAGTACAGGGGAATTTATTTCGAGGGAAGTAGGGGGGTGGTAGTAAAGCAGGATGGCGGAGAGTTGGAGGTGTTGTACTGAGACGTAGCAGGAGTAAAGAAGGAAGATGAGGATTTCTGGAGGTATATTCAGGAATTTGATATGATTGGACTGGTAGAGACATGGGTAGAGAGAAAGGAATAGGATAGAGTAGAACGAAAGTTGCCATGGGGGTTTACGTGGAGGCTATAGGAGGCGGTCAAAGTAAAAATAAGATGAAGCGCGGTTAGGAATGGATTAGAGCAAGAAGTTCATGGAAAGGGAGAGGGGAAGGGCGTGCAAATGAGGGTTGTAAAGATAGGAGGGGCGATGTATAAGTTTGTGACTGTGTATAATAAGGATGAAATGGAACGGATTAAAGAAAGGATAGAAAACTTACTAGGAGAGAGAGATGAGGGTTTAGTGGTAATGGGGGGAGACTTTGATGCTAGAATTGGTCGGGAAGGGGGCCTGTACCGAGAAGAGGAGAGCTTAGGAAGAAAATCGAAGGGTAAGATAATAAATAAAGAGGGAGAGATTCTAAGAGACTGGATGGAGGATAGAGGGTAGGCGGTAGCGAATGGTATGATGAAAGGGGACGAAGAGGGAGAATACACGTATGTGAGTAAGAGGGGTGTATCAGAGATAGAATATGTGATTATGAATATGCAAGGGTGGGAGAAGATAGAGAAATTCGCAGTGGCAGGAAAGGAGGAATCAGAATATTAGCCATTAAGTTTGTAGATGCAGGGGGAGGCTGGCGAAAGGCAGGGTGGGGAAGAAGGGTCGTTAGGGGAGAGGGTGTCATGGACGGGGGAGGCGATAGAGAAGTATCAGGAGCAATTGGGCAACGTAAGCTTTAAGGAGGAGTCGGTGGACGAGATATGGGAAGATCTACAAGAGAAAGTGAAAGGTTGTGTGCAAAAGAAGGTATTTAGGATAAATAAGAAAGGAATGGTGAAGCCGTAGTGGGATAGGGAATGTAAAATGATGAAGAGAAAGGTGAAAAAGAAGTACAGGATGTGATAGGAAGGAACCGCGAAAAGGGAGGAGTACGTAGAAATGAGGAAGAAGTTTAGGGCGATGTGTAAGAAGAAAGAGCAGATCAAAGAAAAAGAGCTGGAAGAGGAGTTGAGAAGTGTTAAGACAGAAGGGGACGTGTGGAAGATAATTAACAGGTTTAGGAAACGTAGGTTATGGATAAGTGAGAAGGTAGGCAGCGACTAATGGAGGAAATTTTTTAAGGATTTATTTCAGGGGTTAGGTACACGAAAAAGAGAAGAGGGGATTAGAAGAACGAGGAAGATAGATGGACAGAAGCTAAATGATGAGAAAAAAAGAAGCAGATAGGGAAATTGAAAAAATCTAAGGCAGCAGGGATGGACGGGTACAGAACGAAGCGTGGCTGTTTGGCACACAAGAGTTAAGGCAGAGGCTGAAGGGGGTAGTAAAAAAAAGAATGGAGGGGGAGGGATTTCCAAGCGGGTGTAGAGAGGGGTTTATCGGACCACTGTATAAAAAAGGGGATAGGGGGAGGCAGGAAAATTATAGAGGAATTACGCTCATGAATACTGCGTACAAAATATACGCGATAGTGTTAGCAGATAGGCTACGCAAGGTGGAAAGGAGTGAGATAAGCATAGAGGTATTGTCGCATGAAAGGGGGGACAAAAGGGCAGTAGCATGGGTGAAGGGGGTGTTGGGTAAGATTGAGAAAAACAGAAGAAAGGAGGAAGAAGAATGGAGAATGAAAGATTGTAAATTGGAGAGGAAGAAGATGTAAGGAAAATGTAAATATTGTAAATAGTAGTTAAGTATTAGGTGCTAGACGCGGAGACAGAAGCTGGTAATGCAAAGCATAGCGAAAAAAGAGCGAAATGCGTGCGAGGCGTGGCGCAGCGGGGAAGGATAGGCTATAGAAACGAGCGGATTAGCTATAAGGTGTGCATGGATGGTACTTTGTAAGAAATAGTTGTAAGAAAATTTAAAAAAAAAATGGAAGTGTAAGCAAGTCAATTTTTTTAAGGCTAGCAGGCCGAAAAATAAACGTTTATCTATCTAACAAATGCATTATTCGGCGTTTTGTCGACGGAAAAACCCCTTTTTTTCAATTTCAGTCCTCTTATTTGGTAACTTCATGATAATTTCAGCAAAACTCATGATTCCTTCATTTTTGGGTAAAGAACATAACTGTTTTCTAGAAAATTCATCTCTTTCAGTTAGGCACTCAAGTTGGTTAAATGCAAATAGATGATGAATTTTAATTTGAAAACTTAAAAAAAAAGAATAAAATGTAAGATATTAACTTAAGTCATTTTTTAAATAACTAACATGAAAATTTTATGAATTTAGAATCCTGTATGCGTAGAACTGAATTCCTACATTTGGTATACTTACAGTCGACCTTCTCAATAGTGCCACGATCACTCTTTTAGGAGTATAACTTTTCTCGTAATGGGGTTACCCCATCACTGATACGCTCCCGAGCGCGCACAAATATGCCAAACTTTTCTCAATAGTGCCGCGCTGGCATGATTGCCTAGTTCAGAAGTAAAAGTGTAAATTCGTATAACCTGAGCGCGCCATTATTGAGAAAGTCAGATCTAAACTTTGGGCGAGCAGCGGAAAGCGCCTCATTAGGAGTAGTGCCCAAGCTTAGATTAGGATTAACGGCACTATTGTGAGCAACATTATTGAGAAGGTGTATTGTATTTTATTTCAAATTAAAAGAATGAATACTTAAACAGTTTTAAATTTAAAGAAAAAATATTCGCTGGCAGATCGCTGTAAATTGAAACATGAATATTTGCAGTGAATTTATTTTGAAAGTTGGGACTGTCTCACTGATTTTCACAGATGACGGATAAGTGGTGTATATAGCCGAGGTATTTCTAAAATGCTCTTTGTCTTACTTTGAACGTGCGTTTTGCGGATGCAACATTCTGAGTTCCCTAAGCAGAAATAAACTTTTTGTTGTTGAAATTGTTTTATTGCTGCCAAAGTCAGCCGATTCATACGTCTGAATATGGGATTTGTTCTTAATAATTAATAGAATCAAACCTCTAAATCTAAAATTCGAAATAATTGATATTTTTCTTTGAAATTGTTATAAATTTATGATAGAATTTTTTCACATAGGAAGCGAGCAATTAATTGAAAAAAGGGTAGAAGTAATTTTGACCACCAGTGATCGCCAAGTTATTTTTTTTAGGAGTGAATAGAAACCTATTTTAAAACATCTATGAAAATTGGCTGCTACTTTTTGCAACTTTGTTCTTGACACGGCTTTTTCTTCGGTGGCCGCTGCGCACAGTGTCAGTGGGATCAAATCTAGAAAAACTAGTCAAGAGTATAAAATTTTCACAAAACGGACTAAACTCTTTTAGTCATTACTTTTTAAAGTCGCTGATTACGAATCCAAAGTCTAAAATTCCGAAAACAAAATGACCGATCCAACATGACGAACAAGCATGTCAAATTTTTTAAAAAATTTGTATAAGTGGGTTTCGAGGTCGCTGATCACGAATCCGATGTCACAAACTTTAAACAATGGCGGATTCAATATTTTGCAAGATTCTGCTGAATAAACTTTTAATTTTTTTCAAAATAATTGGTATAAGGGGGTTTTTGAGGCCGCTAATTACGAATCCGATGTCTTCCATTTAAAATCCGCCACTTTTTCTTAATTTTTTAATATATTTGACATAGGATTCGTAATCAGCGATCTCATAAACAATCTTATATCAATTTTGAAAAGAACCAAAACCTTACTTAGCATACTCGTCCGCTATATTGTATCTTTTATATTGTTTCTTAAGTTTTTAACATCGGATTTTTAATCAGCAATCTTGGAAATCTTCTCTTACCAATTTAAAACAAAATAAAAAATCGATTCAGCATACTCGTCCGCCTTATTGTATCCGCCATTTGGTATTCAGAATTTCTATCGTCGGATTCGTAACTTCGCCCGTTTTACAAACATCTTATATTTTGCTAGGTTTCGCGATTTCGTCCCAATGTGCGCCATGTCCCTATAGAGACATTAGTTAGGTCAAAGCAATTAGTTTAGGCCCATAAAACGCATGTCCGAAATTTGAAACTAACGCCCTTATGCTACGTGATCCTTTAATTCGCAAAGAAGAATATAATGGTAGACATTTGATCGAACAAATTTTTATTTTAAAATAGAAAATGGTTGAATTGTACAAAACAAAACAAAAGAAAAATTTTCAAACAAAACAAGTTAATTCCGAAGCGAAAAAGAATAATTTTTTATTAAATATTTGCACTTTTAACCAAAAACGCCTTAATTTGTGACCAGAGAAATAAGCTTTTATACTCGAAACCCGATTTTTTTGAAAAACAATTGAATATTCAACCAAAAAATAACACAGATGAATGTTCCACTAACATAGTTGAATTGTTAATTCAAAAGAGGAATTTGCAACAAAAAGTTTATTTTTAAAGCAAAAAGGGTAAATTTTTTATATAAACATTAAATTTGTAACCAAATAATAAAATCATCTGATAAAAATATAAGCATCAGAAGGAAGGAACTGGAAAAGAAAAAAAATAGATATAGAAATACAAGAAAATTAAATAATTGATAACAATATTACATCAGGATTGTCCCAAACTTAAGCGAAAAATTCCATTCCTTTTCCCCAATCAATTTTTCACTTTCCTTGACCATTATTATTTAAAGACCAAAATTAAAAGGAAGAGGGTCGATTTAGGCGGTTTATAACGTAATTTATTTTTAGGATCAAAAATTTGGAAAAAAATTTTGTTAGCAGTTACTAACAATAATAAATCGATTTCACTGAAAATGGACTACTCTGGCTCGTACCCCTGTACTTTAAGCCCACCACTTCCTCAAATACTCAAAATTCCATCACTTGCTAATCACTTTTATTTGCTTAGTAAATTTCTCTATTAACTCTCTATTAACAACATCTATACTTATTCAACATTTTAGCCTTTTTACCCCCCTTTATCGGGGTGGACGAGGTGGTTTTTGCTATTTATTTACGCGCGAGGTATGTAAATATAAAATATCTAAGCTTAATCAGCAGACTTGTCCAGAGAATCATAGGGTTTTTGGAGCCACTGATTTTTCGAATCCAAGGTCCTTGAACCTTCATAGCATTAGGTTTCAGTACATTTGAAGGTCAAATTGAAAAAAAACTAACGACGGAATCCAGAAAAATAGATATATGGGGTTTTGGGGTTTCTGAAGCGACGTCTTATTGACATCAAGCGATTCGGAATTAGCGACCACAAATACATTTGGATACTCTGGA
Source organism: Belonocnema kinseyi (assembly GCF_010883055.1). Lineage (NCBI taxonomy): Eukaryota > Metazoa > Arthropoda > Insecta > Hymenoptera > Cynipidae > Belonocnema > Belonocnema kinseyi. Next base: position 106,906,862 of record NC_046661.1, on the reverse strand, counting down.
CAAGTCTCCTGATCAAGCCTGAATATTTTTTATTAATATACCCCGCACACGAATTAATAGTAAAACCACCCCCTCCACCACATAGACAAGTGTAAAAAGGACAAAAATGATAAGTAAGTGTAAAGGTAGTTAATAGGGAGTTAATAGTGTATTTTATTAAACAAATACGAGTTTGAAAGCCCCAAATTTCTACAAGAATGCTGTTAGCAAGTGATGGAATTTTCAATATTATAATTATAAATGTTAATTGTTTCAGTAATGAAGCAAATTTGCATACTAATTTATGCCCATCCAAGAATTGTTACTGTGGTTGTTTCGGAGCCCGCGAGGTCGAGAGAGGATCAACTATGCATCAAATACCAGCAGCGCAAGGACAAAAAGGTAGTGCACGGGCACTTACGCGCGTATATTGTGTAATATTAGGGAATGGTTTACACGTCACTGACTGCTTACGTTTCGACAATCTGGATTTAAGCCAAGGCCACTCCAAGCAATACCCGGCACCTGTCATAATTCCTAGTTTCATAGTATCATAACTTGAATAAAAAAAAATCTGTTCACTAAATTCCTCAAAATGCTAATACCATAGAAAATATTGAACAAATTGAACATAAAAAATGCATTTTAAGAACAAAAATTAAAGTTTTTTTGACGAAAGTATTGGTTTTCAAAAAATACTTTGTTTTAAACCGAAATACCTAGAACCACTCAAGCAAATGTCCATAAAAGTAATCTAATAGCTATTATATGTAATCTAATAGCTATTATATGAGGTAAAAACTTGTTTTCTTCTCCTTCAAAGCGTAATAAAGTGTGAATATCTTACTTAATAATCAACCACTTTTATTTTTGACAACCATTTTTTAAACAAATTGTTATTATCTTAGGCATTTTTTCAGAAAAAATTGAGTTTCTTCAAGTTTCGATTGGTAGCCTGATGTTCTCTTGTAATGGCTCTGTGATATAGATTTATAACAATTAATAATTGTTTAACAAAACTTTATTAGCAAATGCAATCTTTAGCTATTAATAAAAGTAATATCTTATTTTTCGAAGCCAACTACTCATAACTAATTTTGGACATTTTTTAAAATCCTAACAACGATCCACTTTTTTCATTGCCATTAATTTCTTTACATATCGGTGTCTTCGCATAATGGGATTTAGAATAAATGTCTTTAAGTCAGATAGACTGTTTTCGAGGAGCTGGATCAAGAATTCTATAAATAACATCATGAGTGTGATGTGTCTCTCCAGAAAAACAGAATCTGATCAATTGTTTAACAAATAATTATTTCTTGTAAAATGTTAGCAAGGAGTTATAACTAAGTAAGTTACTGTCAATATTCGAAATTACATAAAAAATACCAAGTTTCCACAGTTAGAAATAGCCGCAAAATTAATTTGTTGATTAATTTTGTTTGAACAATTATCAATTGTTATCGCTTGATAGCATAGAGCCATTACTAAATAACAGGCTTCCTATATCTTAAAGAAACTCAATTTTTGTTTTCAAGAAACCCCTAAAATAATGAAAATTTGGTTTAAAAGTTGTTGTTAATAATAAAAAGGGTTTATTATTATGTGATTTGCATAAAGGTCTAGAAATTAAATTTGTTTGAAAAATCATCAGTTGTTCCTGGATGGCTAAATCTGATTGGTAAGTCACATTCAAATCTACTTTTTAGCCGACTCAATAAAAAAATTTTATTTATCTTATCATAAATACCTGCTGCGGATGATTGTTTATAACATATGTTCGTTAAATAACAAATTATTTATTAGGTTTCATGAATTTAATTATAAAACTTTATTCTTATAAATTGTTCAAATTGATTGAGAATCATTTGATGAATCACTAACGATCACCGTAAATCTATTTTCACTTAATAATTTGTATATAATAAATGGAATAAGTTTTTAAACAATTGCTAAGCCTTTGGACAAGTTTTTTTGATAGCTGATTTATCGATCCAATGTATTTCGGATAAAATGCAAGTATTTCTCAAAACCGGTGCCCTTGTAAAAAATACATTTTTATCTTTGTTATTAAACGAAAAAATAAATAAATAAAGACGGGTTTTTTCAGTCAGCACTTAAAGAATAATTTAAAATTATATTAGCTTTAATTATGCAAAAAACTTAAAATCGGTTGAGAAATCGATTCTGAATATCAATTTGTCCACATACATTTTTTCCCCACTTTGCGACTGTCGTAGAAAATGAAGAAATCTACCTCCGTGCGCCCCAATTCTTAGACATGTCGAACTGAATATAGTAAATATTAGTTTTCGCCAAAAAGCGCATATGCGTTTTGCATCTTGTGATGTCCTCAATAGAATACCACCTAAAAGTTTTGCTTCAGGCGTGCATGGTACGTTTATTCGTCAGTGAGAACCGTTTTAATGATCAGATCCCATCATCACAAGTAAGAATATGTCAGGTGAACCAAAAGGGGGAGTACATAATTCTATATTTATACAGGCTCTACTGTATGGTAGCGAGACTTTGACCTACCAAGAAAAGGATAGGAGTAAAATTAACGCGATTAATATGAAATTCATGCTCACAATATTCGGCAAAACACTCATGCAGAAAGTGAGTTATGATTTAACCTTCGAAGAATGTGAGGTAGAAGAGACATTAGTTGAAATATGTGAAAGAAAATCTTTGAGATGGTTTGAGCAATTTGAGAGAATAAAAGATGAACGACTCACTAAACAAGTGTATGAAGACAAATTTTTTATAAGAAACACGCGAATAAGAGTGAACGAAAGACCTTGGGTACGAATGGGTGATCGCTATAGAGATTGATCAGCAGTCTGGGTCGGAGTAGTGTTGCGAAAAAAGATTTTTATTTCGAATAAATAAGATGAAATTCTACATCCATCTTAAAATGTATACCCCTTCCTTAAATTACTTTGTTTCTTCTGAGTGAGTCTGGCTTACCTCGAGAGTGAAATGGCTTGATAATAATTGCTCGTAATAAAAAGTGGAACTTTTGCCAGGTTTTATTATCTCCTATTCTTCTGTGCTATATGGCCACCTTGTTCTAAAAAAATACAACAAATTCTCGCTATCTGTCACCCAGTCTTCAGCCATCATGCAGTTTCTCAGAGGAGCAAGGCGAGAGCAATTGTGACATTATG
>NC_046661.1:106901991-106903613 GCF_010883055.1 Belonocnema kinseyi | reverse complement strand
ACTCATGTATTTTACATGGACGATCTTAAGATCTATGCTAAAAACAGAGAGCAACTGCATCTAGCTCTGGGGATTGTCGAACGATATACTAAGGAAAATGGAGAGGAATTTGGGTTAGATAAATGCGCCAAGGTTTATTTGAAGCGAGGAAAACTTAATAGCATCCCTGAAGATCCTGAGCTCGTTGATAGAAGCGCCATACGACACCTTTGCGCTGGGGAGACTTATACATGCCTCGGCGTGCCACAGAACCGCGTTCAGGATGTGACATCTATAAAGGATACTCTCCGAAGCAGATACAATCGTCTCATCTGACAGATTTGGTCTTTCGAACTGTCGGTGAGTAACAAAGTATCTGCAACGAAAATCCTTGCCGTCCCGGTACTACTCTATTCATTTGGAGTATATCCATGGACGAAGAACAAGCTCAGATCTCTTGATATCGGGACAAGAAAGGTTATGCACATGAACAAAAGCATGCATCTTAAGTCTTCCGTTTCGCGACTGTACATCTCACGCCGTCAAGGGGGTCGCGGAATATTGAGTATTGAATGTCTTCAGAACAGGATTATTCTAGGTACAGCGCATAGAGTTGCAAATGGAAGAGACCCTCTTTTAAAATGGTCAGGAATCACGAGGAAGTAGGCAAAGGAGCATTTCTGTACAAAGCAGCGGAGGAGGCTGCTGAAACACTCGGACTTGACTTCAGTATTAGGCGTGAGCAAAATGCATCAAATCGAATCTATCTCGAGTACTCACTCCTGAAAGCCCGGATTAAGAAAGCACAAGAGAAAAACTTTCATGAACAGCTCCTCGATAAGAGGATGCACGGTATCTTCCACAGAAATGTGAAGGATCAATCAATGTCTTGTGAGCTAACGTTTGCTTGCCTTAAGTCGCCCAGATTGAAGTCTGGTACAGAGGGTTTCATTTTTGCATGCCAAGACGGTGTCATTTCCACCTTAACATACCGTCGCCACATTTTGACCCAGGACATTCCCGATGATAGCTGCAGGGAGTGCCATGCACACCCCGCGCATTTAGCTCACATACTATCTAGTTGTCCAACACACGCGGGAACGACCTACATTCAAAGGTACAATGCGGCACTAAGAGTACTTTATTAACATCTCTGTCACTCCTACGGCATTCACCTTAATATCGCTCCTCTAAATGCTCCTAGGGAAATTGAGTCAATTGTCGAGAATGGGAAGTGCCGTATATACTGGAACTTTATATTCTCGACAATTGTTTCTGTTGCTCACTCGAGGCCTGACATGGTTCTTCTTGACTTCGAGAAGCGAACCATGTTCATTATCGAATTTTCGGCACTAGCTGACAAAAACATCATAGCCAAGGAGAATGAAAAGAACGAGAGGTATCGAGACCTCATAAGGGAGTTGCAACGATTGTACCCGGAATATTCTGTTAAACTGATCGTCCTTATCATCGGCGCTCTTAAGGTGCCAAGCTTTCACTTGCTAATAGCCTAAAAAGCATCCCTGCGTGTCAAAATATGCTAGAACACTTGCGGGAAAAATGCAGTAGGCGGTTGTCCTTGGGTCGCTCCGTGTTCTTAGGGTCCACGAGGCTTTTGCTGGATCGTCGTATTGATTCCTTTA
>NC_046661.1:106893836-106901891 GCF_010883055.1 Belonocnema kinseyi | reverse complement strand
CCTAACTATATATTCCTCTCGTACTTTATGGAAAATATTTTTATAGACGAAAATTCAAAGGAAATGTTTTTCGCTTTAAATAGCAGAGTTGCCAAAAAAAGGCATTCTCGAAATTCACTAACTTTCCTCTAATTTTTCATGTTTGCTGACCATTATAATTAAGAAACCAAAATGCGCATTTTGCAACATTTATGGTGTACACTACCGGCGGATAGTATAGGACCACTAACCGTGGGACCTATTAAAAATTAGCCGTAATTCTGAAAGGCGTCAGCGTCATCCTGAATGTAAATAAACATTTTTTGTAAACCGTTAATAATTTTATTAATTTCTGCGCCAAGCAATTCCTAGTTGAACACTTTTCCCTTTGGAGTGAAATTTTACCAAAATTTTATTAAATTTATTAAGTTTGGGCTATGGAGAATTAATTAAACAATTCTGAAATAAAAATAGAAGTATCTAATGAATTGAGTGCATTTTTTAGAAATAAAGACAATTAGGCAAATCAACAAAATTCCGAAGAATTCAAAATACAACAATTTAGGGTGAAAATTATAAGTTTTCCTTTGTAAATTTAATTTTCCATTATACTCTGACCTTTACGAACTATGGACCCTATCTGCAGGACCCACGATTTCCAAGAATCAGGTAGCTAGAGTGGGGCCAAGCAGTTGACATCTGATGGAGATTACAATTTTGCGACCGATAAAAATTGTAATTTTGCAATAAATGATTTGCTTATTTAAAATTCGGAACCTGTTGGTCTCAAGAACTACAGGCAAAACAAATTTTCCGTAAAAATATTAAAACTGTGATTTTCTGCAAGTATCTAATGAACTGTTGGCGATAGGAAAGAACGGATAACATTTTTAAAGGAGATGATGAAAAGGTTGAGAAGGTACTTGAACAAAAATAGCTTAGGGTTAAATGCGGATAAGTCGAAGGTTATGGTGTTCAGAAAAGGAGGTGGGGGAAATAAGGGAGGGAAGTGGAAGTGGAAGGTATAAGCGGTGCATGAGGTGAAAGAGTTTGTGTACCTGGGATTCATGTTTTGAAGAAATGGGGGAGTAGATGGTCATATAAAAGAGAAGTTGAGAAGGGCAAATGTGGCGATAAGGCCGTTGTGGGGGGCTGGGGAAGAGTTTGTTCGCAGATGATTTTATAAGGAGTATGAAATTGTTTGATTCGCGAGTCATGAGTATCTTATTTTACCGAGTGGTGGTGTGGGGGTGGAAGGTAAGCGAAGAGGTAAATAGGATACAGGAGAGGTATGTAAAGTGGACACTGGGGTTGGCAAGGAATACGCCGAACTATATTGTGAAAAGGGAGACAGGAAGAACGAATTTAGGGATTATAATAGGAAGTCGAGCGTGTAAATATTAGGCTGGTTAGGGAGTATCGAAGGGAAAAGGTGAACAGATGTAGTGGTGCAAAGATGGAAGTGGAAAGGGAAAGGTATTTTAGAACGAATGGATTGCAGATGGATGAAGTGAGTAGGATGCACGAGGGAGGAAGAAAGGTATATGAGTTGGTTCAAAAGAATGGCATGGAGAAAGAGAAGGAAGAAGGAGGGGAGAGAATAAAAGAGTCAAGGTTCAAAAGGAACTATGTGTGGATGATGCCAAGAGAGATAGCGCAATATTTGTGTGAGAAAGGAGAGTAAGGAAGTCAGGAACTTATAGCAAGAATGTGGTGCGGTTGCATGGAGAATTATAATAGGTTCTGGCTTTCTAGAGAGAAGAGAATGTGTGAATTGTGCTGGAAGGGGGATGCAAAACTTGAGCACAGGTTGGAGGAATGTGAAGAAGTGGAAAAGAGTGGGATAAGCATGGTGGTATTGTTGCATAAAAGGGAGACAAAAGGGCAGTAACTGGGGTGATGGGGGTGTTGGGTGAGATGAAGAAGAAGAGAAGGAAGGAGCAAGAGGAATGGAGAAGGAAGGATTGTAAACAGTAGAGGAAGTAGATGTAAGAAAACTGTAAATATTATAAATAGTATTTAAGTATTAGGCGTTAGTCGCGAAAACAGAGACTGGCCATGCGAGGCATAGCGAGAAAAGAGAGACAGCGTGCGAGGCGAGGTGAGGCGCATCGAGCAAGCTTAGGATATAAGAGCGAGCGGATTAGTTATAAGGTGTAGATGGATGGTAATTTGTGAGAGATAGCTGTAAGAAAATTCTGTAACAAAAATGGAAGTGTAAGCAAGTCAATTTTGTAAGGCCAGCAGGCCGAAAAATAAGCGTTTATCTATCTATAAACATTCTATAAAATTCAAACTCTCGGAGGTCTTCAGAGCCTTTTGTTGTCGATGCCCTTGAGTTTGGCTTGGAGGCGAACAATTTTGACTCAGGGCCAAAAATAAAGTCTATCTCGCGGCCAGGGGCGAGATATACAAAAATGTCTTGACCATATCTTGGCTATGTCTTTGAGGAAGACCTAGTCAAGATGAATGATTTTTACTCAGGCGTATATTAATTTAAATCCCTTGAAATCCTTAAAATACTGGGAAACCTCTTAACATTACAGTGAAAATCTGCAATAGCCCTCCCTTCTTTAGCCTTTCTAAAAATTGACGCCGCGCTGCAGATAGGTGTAACAGGGCTGCGCAGAATGCGCGGGATCTGCGGCTCTCACTCAAACGAGCAGTCGGGCGTGAACAAACAAAAGCGGAGCCGGCTATAATGAGTTAGTTGTCATCCACCGTCAGCCCCGAAATCGGAGCTATAGAAAAGTTTCACTGTATTTTAATATCTTGAAAATGTCTTCGCGTCTTTTTAAATAACCGACAATATTTCAATTTCTTTGAAATCCCATTATATTGTTTATATAAATTAACAATGCCTTGGAATATTTTAGAAAATTGAAAAACATTTTAAATTATTAATAGAAATAAAAAATAACGAAAAATGTTTTAAGTGCTTTGGAATCTTTCAAAACCACTGGAAACCTGCTCAATCTTTTAAAAATTCTTAGAAATTTAAGAAATATCGAAAACTATTTTTAATTGTTGGAAATCCTTCGAAGTGCCTTTAAATGATTTAAACCTATTGAAAATTCAATGAAATGTTTTGGAAAATACGACCAAAATCTTCAAAGAATGATTGAAATCTATTTAAAATTTATTTGAATCTTTTAAAACACTCTAAAATATCTAAAAAGAATTCAGGAATGTAAGTTTAAAAGAAGTTATAGACTTAATTCAATAGTTTTTAACCCATGAGTTAGTTTATTGAAAAAAAAAGTGAGCTTCAGTCATCCTGAATAGGCGAATAGCTTTCCTTTGACATTAAAAAAATTTTTAAAGTAGATGAATTTTAAAGTATTTAGGCTACGTATAGATAACATAATTTATTGTGGTACAATTTAATTGAATTTTCCCCTTAAGTGTATCGACAAGAGAACAAGTCATGCAAGATCTGCATGATTCAAGAGGAGATGCACTTGTCGCTTTTGATCTTCCACATCGGTTATAATTATCAGACGTTTGCAAGTCGTCGTTTCATCGTCTTCTTCGAAGCTGTGGGGAATAATCCAACTCTGCGAGATTTCAGAAAATTTCCGGGTCGCGCTACAAGAGATAAGGCGTTGCCATCATTGATGCGGTAAGGGTGAACGCCGCTTCAGGGTCTGCGAAGCTTTGAGGCGTACCATGCAAATAATTCAGACGCGATGCTCCTCAGAAGTTATGGTGAAGGGAGAGAGCAAGAGATACCAATAGACAGAGGATGCTGAGAAGAAAACAGAACCGAGGCTTGAGGGAGAAACTCAAGATTGGAGGCAAAGAGCGGATAGGAGCCAGAAACAGACCTAATAGAAAGAGAGTCTAGGTCAGCGTCTGCGGCTTCCAGAATTCATCTCAGACTGAGATTACTGCCAACGATTTTTCAATCTATAGCGTTTTCAAGCGGTATGCAGAATATTTAAAAAAACACTGAATCCAGGATTGTCTATTCTAAGCTTATGTGTAATAGTTCTAAATTTACCTGACAGCTCTAAAATACCTGACAGCTGCTTCGTCTCATTCTCTTTTATTTCCTCTACGGCTTCGGATTTTTTAGTTTTTAGATGATATTTTAATTTGGATAAGAACGTTTAATCACAGGGAGTCATAACACGAGTGTGCCGGAGCTTAAAAAGTTATGCAAGGCTCATAACTATACTCTTTTCCAAACATAAAGATAGTTTTAGTACATAAATGACCAAGCTCTCAGCAAAATTTAATACACAATCTTTGTTCGGTGCGTTACATCATCCTAAAATGCAAACGTTACAAGGCTGGATATTTACGCAACTGCGTGCACTAGTCTACTAAAGATTCGCAGTTCCATGCGAGTTTTGTTCTCCCCCACCTCAGACCAGTACTTAGACCTTAGCTAAACAAGAGTTTCACAAGAAGAGTCACAAAGTAGTTTAAATTTTAAGAAAGTTACCACATTTTCACGAAATAGTTCAATTTTCAACCAATTAGTTGAGTTCGTAAGCAAAAATATGAATTCTCAACGAGAACTTTAATAGTTAATATTTTAAAGCAAACAAGATTCTATTTTCAATTAACACGAAAGATAGATGAATTTTCATTCAAGAAATATTACTTTTTTACCTTGAAAAGGTTTGGCTTGATCGTATGTATGAAATAATTTTTAAGAAAGCTTAATTTGAGGGTTGTGACTTAAAAATTGTTCAGTTTCAAAAAGAATTTCGAATCATCACTTCCTGAAGTAGATAATTGAAATTGCTCATTCATTTTTCAAATTATTTAATTCTTAAAGTTTTTCGATGAAGGTATTTGTCGTGTCAAAAATTAGATATCTGGAAAATATTTTTTTTATGATTATGAGAATCATCGTTATATTGCTGATGATATACAAAATTTTTCTCGCTTTCAGTCACCTCGTTCTCAGCCTTCCTAGAACTGCTGGATCTCGCAGTTTTTCTGCTCCCCCCCACCCTAATTCAGTTCCAATCCATTTGAAGGCAACACCCGACACTTGACTGAAAGCGAGAGTTTGGTGTAATTGCAAATAATAAAATTATTTTTGAAGACAAAATGTTATAACTTAGAAAAAATTTTCTTCCGATAACGTTCTTTGCGATGTAATTTTTTCTTACTACGAGGATCATTTCTTACCAAGTTTTGAAAAATGGTTGAATATTAATAAATGACGGATTATTATTTTTGGGGCGAATATTCTCAACTACTCTACTGCGTTTCTCATATTGTAAATGAATTTTTGTATAGCGAAACAATGTTTTATTTGTTGAAGAAAACATTTTTTAACAAGTAATTATATTTGAAGATTATTCAAATACGTTAAAAATTGAAAACAAAAAATAAGCAACGATTTAATAAAATTTAAACATTTTTATAAATATGATAAGAAGTGAAAGTAAGAAAATATTTAATTAAAATAATAATGATTAAAGTACTTATTATTCTGAAGTTAAAAGCTTATTTTATGAAAAATAGTGCTTTTTTCTTTTATAAGAATTGACTGATAATATTATTTCCATTTTTAAAATTGTAGAATACTTTTTTCCAGAAACCATTCATATTTTTGCTATTTTGCATAATTAAATCCTACATGGAGAAACCGTAGCAAACAAATCCATAATATTGGCTAAATCATTCAAATAGAGATTTACGGTATACATTATTTTAAATATTATCATTAATGAATTAAATTTTTATATGATGAATTAAAATATATTGTATAGATAAAATAAAAATTTCTTTAAGTACTTTTTGGAGACTTGGATACTAATTCATAAATATAATAATCCATGAATTCGACATAGAGTTGTTGGCTGCTACAGAAACAGAAATGACTTTTTTCAAATATACTTTAGTTTTGTTGACTAGATTTCTTGCACATTGAAGAAATGGTTCCTTGGGCCAACTATTCTGTTTATAAGGTATACTACTGCTATTTTATTAGATGAAACAACCACTTTTTTAGGTGTTCGCACTAATGAGATAGTCACTGCAACTGATAGAATCGTTGTGCCAAATAACAAAATAGCAGTACCATACCTCACTAACTAAATAGTTTGCCCAATTAACCATTTTGTAAGTGCACACGTTTTACCTGATTGTTAATCCTCGAATATTCTTGTGTTCGGTAAATATCGGTAACAGGAACCTAGAATTTAAAAAATCATCCCAAAGCCCAAGGATGTTTTGTGTTGCATCTAGTCGATTTGTGAACAGCATATGGGTCGAGAGTGTAATCATTTTGCGACGTGCCAGAGTGGTTAAGATTCGACTGGCACGTCCTAGATCGAAAGACATTTTCAAGTCGCATTGCAAGCGCACGCGAGAGCAGACATTTTTATGCATGTATTCACAATTCATATGTCTCCCTGATGCATACCATACGTGTGTTCTGTGTGTTCAAGCCATATCCTCGTACCAGCTTGCACTGGTCCCCGATAGTGCTGATAAATATTTGCACATGGGGCCACAGGGAAATTCCGTGAAAGGCGCAACTTTCTTCTTCTCTTCCCTTACCCTCTATTAATTTTTTTATTGCCCATTTTTTTCACAGCTATCTCCTCATTTCCTTTCGATTCGCACTTGATTGATTTTATCGACTCAATTTACTGACTAGTCCCATTTCCTTTCTTGATCAGAGGTCGCGACTTTAAAGACAGAGAGTAAGTGGAATAGGAAGGAAACGTGATCGAAGAATTCTGATTAAAAAATCAATGATTCAGAAATTTGAGCTAGATATTACACAAATAAAGTCCAATGATTTCAAATTAGCATTTTTTATCTTTATCTACAGAGCCTGCACTCTACTAAATCCGAGCCCTTTTTGGTCATCCTACTTGAGAATTTTCAATCCACATTTCATGATATTCTATTCATAAATCGTTATTCAAATATGAAGCGCAAGCGTAAGCGGCATCTATGATGGCATAAATTTTGGAGATTTTCGCAAATGGAGGTTATGAAAATATGTGAAAAATCGTGGGAACACATTAAAAAGAAAAATAGTCATTATCAAACGACATTTAGTTTTGCTAATGATAACCAACCTATAGTATACACTGTTAGATATGTTCGAAAAATTCCGACATATTTCGGTAACTGAAATTTACGAAATTAGTTTTCGGAAAACGAAATTCAGTAACTTTTATAGTAAATTTACTCAATGTTTATTAACATTCAGAAACAGTATATGAAAATTACAAATAGTTTCCTCAAATTCCTGAATGTAACTAGAAATATAATTGATCCTGGCGGAAGATGAGCTCAGTTATCGTATGCGCACTTCTCGCTTCTTGATCACGTTGGAAGTAGACGAAGCATGTGGGTTGAGGTCATAGGCGGCAATGCAATGGAAAAGGTTGCATTGAATTATAATTTAGGCTTGAGAAGGATTCGAAATTTGCACAAACTAAAAGAAAAGTTTAAATCTCAAGTAGAGGTAACGAACTAGAGGGTCGGTTGATGAACGAATTATTTTTACAATACAATAGTTAAAAGACACTGTGATAATCTAAATGGTGATTCCGCAGTTTACGTGAAATGACGCTCTCTTGGCTCTCTTGAAATTTTTGATTACAGTATTCGAAAATGGAGGGTCTGGATTGAAAAACTCGCTCCGGGCTCGAGGTTGTGAGAAATTATTGTCCAAACGTCTCGGTGAACGGAAATTTTTAAAGTAATAAAATTGACCTTTTTAGATTCTCATTAGCGAAAGTATTAGATTTTTATAAAATCCCCCCCCCCCAGTTCTTGTCAAATATATACTCTTTGAGACTCCCTGAATCCGAAAACCAGGTCTTTACGAATGTGCCTGTCTGCATGTTTGTCTGTGACAATCGAAAACTTTCTAAAAAATTAATCTGTCAGATTGGCCTTTGCTCGAAAAATGTATAATAATGACTTTTTTCATAAAACCAAAAGTTACCAGAGTTATATTGTTCACAAAAGTCACCGGAAGAAAAAACTTAAATATATATCTAACTCCAATCTAATACAATGCTGCTGAAGGTTGGTGACTTTCTCAGCATAAAACACTAACTAGCTATGATTCTCGTTTGAAACTAA
>NC_046661.1:106886700-106893825 GCF_010883055.1 Belonocnema kinseyi | reverse complement strand
CCCCCCCCCCCCCCTATTAATTAGAGTTTCGTGGAATTGATGTTGTAACTAGACTCTTCACCCTGGATGCTTTGAGAGGCTCTTTTAGACAATTATTGTGAGATGAAGCAATAGGACACCACAATTCTGCCGTGATTTGAGAAAACACCGTTAACTGCAAAAAAATCGAAAAATGAGTTTTTTATATCGTTGGAATCGGGAAGAAAAGATGCAACGGATTATTAAAATAATGTTTTTAAATTTTTAATAACTTTAAAAATAATTATTGATAAATTTGAGAAAAACGCCGTAAACTGCAAAATTTGGCGAGTCGTGATTGGGAAGAGAGCCGTAATTGACCGTTAACTGCAGACTTAAATCATAGACAGCTGAATACGTCACAGAAAAATTCGAGAAAAAGCCGCAACGGGCAGTGATGGACTTTACTAAATTATCACGGCGTTCTACGAAATCATCGAACTCCGAGAAAAAAGGTCTGAAATTCGAGAAACACCGTAACTGCGCGTTACGGCTTTTTCTGAATTGCAGAAACCTAATTAACACCGTTAACTGCATTTCAGATAATTAATTAACATTTTTTAACCATTTTTTTCGCGAAACTAAAAAGATTATTTGCAACTTAGTGAAGAACCAAAAAAAGTGCAGAAAATAAATTAGAATCTGGGGTACACGCGAATAAAGATTCAAACAGTTTTCGTCGATTTTCTCGGCTTCAGGCATTTTACATTTAACGTTGTTTTTTCAAATCACGGCAGGATTGCGATGTAGAACACGATGTGGTTGAAAATGCACAGGACAAAGTCTGGCAAACTGAGGTTAAGGACATAATTCAGATGTTAGAAACACTAAGGATGCTCAGTAGACCGCATGTATAAAGTTTAAATTACAAAAATAACATGGGCAATTAGCAAATTCAGTTTATGGAAAAACGATAAAAGTTGCAATAAAGTGTTTGATAACAAAATTTTGTTTAAAGAATGCGCATTTTTTTCTAAACAAGACAATGAAACTATGTTAGTTTTAATATCAATGCATCATATGAATTATAATGATACACATTTATGGGAATGGTAAACAATTTCAGGGATAAACATGAGTGCAAAGTACGAGATACGTGATGAGAATGTGTTCGATAAAGTCGAAGTAGCTTTAAAAAAAGAGAATCCACAATCACTAAATTACGGTTGTCGATGCTTTGACCTTTAGTTTTAGAAAGTGTGTCCGCAAAGAACGAGCGCGTAGCGCGAGGTAAATATATTATTGAGATCGAAGCGAGGACCTAAATTCGCGCGCCCCAGGCGCGCTCAAACTTGCAAGCGAAGCAAACCGCGTTTTTTTCCAGATGAGTATTTTAATAATGAGCTTAAAAAACTAAAAAAACACAACCCTAAATTCAATTACATTTCAAGAAATAAATCATCGTAAGATGGGCAAATATAGTGGGGCGATGGTTGTAAGGGTCTAAAGCGTAGGCTTTGGACCCACACTGTCGGCTTGCGGGTTCGATTCCTGCCTCGCAGTATGGAAGTGCCTCGGCAGCCCATGCGGTGAACACTGGCCTAGCAAGGGAGTTGTTCATCTCCGGAGGGTCGTGGGACCGGTACCTCTAGAGAAAAAGGTTTCCTCTAAGTACTTAAGGCTGTTGCTCTTGGTCGTTCGGAACCCACCTCAAGCTGTAGCCCCCCCCCCCCTACATCAAGTAATTGCGTGAAGGGTGTGTAAAGGAATAAGGAAGGTGCAAAAAATGTAAACCCTCAGGTGACACTTTAGCAGCTTCCATTCCAGAAGTTGGACAAATATTTTCGGAATTGTTTGAAACTTTGATGTTTAAACTAAATATGCCCTAAAGATGCCTACAAACTGAAGACAAAACTGAAAATTTCCTATCGTTTAATAATATTTAATTGCAAATTTAAACCGATTGGTAGCATTATTTTTTTTTGAGATTCACCGACAAAAATTATCGAGGGAACTTTAGAGTTGAAACAACTTCCAGTGAGCCACACCGCCAGCGGCTAGCACGGTGACCGATGGTGCTGAATGCTCACTGAGCTATCGTTGGCGGTGTAGCATGCTTTATTTTAAAATGAATATTTCCGATATTTTTTAATTAATCGATCTGAAAATTTCCAGAAATCCCGAAAAAAATAAAGTTACCGATCGTTTTCAATTTGCAATTAAATATGATTGAACAATAGGAAATTTTTAGTTTTTTCATTAGTTTGTAGAAATCACTAGTTTATATTTCGTGTGCAAAAGTTTCAAACAATTCCGATAAAATTTGCCCAACTTACGATGATTTATTTTTTTTAAAGTAATAGAATTTAGGGCCGAACTTTTTTCAGTTTTAAAATTTTGTTATTAAAAATACCTATCTGAAAAAAGCAGAAAAAAGTTCCATCTCATCATTCTCTGCAAGTCTATATTTAAAAAAGATCCATTTTGTGCCTTTAAAAATATCCGTCCCCTGAGCTGGTTTGAAAATTATTTCACACGATCTCGAGTGCTGGGTGTGTTTCTCGATCGAGACCCTCAATTACTAAATTATGACAGAATTATCAGAAACATGAGGCTAAAGCTTTCTGCAGTAACCATTGCTGAAATATCTGTTACTTTTTAGGAAACTTTGGGAACAGTTTCTGCATGAACCTTTAGTGACGCGTACCGAAAATTCTCACAGAAATTTCTAACAGTGTAGTGTTGTGTACTTCTACCAATTAACTGTTCAATCAGCTGATTCTTAGTCGAATACATTCAGCTAAATTAGTTTAAGCAAGTAAGTAATTATTTGCAAAACTAATGACGCGGAAGTGAGAAGATGATTATTTTACGATCGCGATTGGGAAATACTTAATCTAAAATAAAGTCTGATATAAAATTAATGTATACGTACACTATTAAATTGAATAAGAAATGCTTAATATTTTAAGGCGTAATATATTCTATTTTCAAAAAGAATGAAATTTTTAACGAGAAAGGTCTATTTTCTAGCAAAGAAAATGAATTTTTAACGAAAGATTTAGATTTGTAAGATCAAGAGTCGAATGATTGAGATAATAGTGAGCTTCTAAACGCGAAAAGATCAATAAAAAAAATTAAATTTTAATTGGGCAAAAAAATGAGTTTTTTATCATTTGGAGGACATTTCAATCCAAGCAAAGCCAAACAATAGCATTTCAAACAAAGAATTAAAAATTTTAGAGGATAATAAGGTTTCCAATCCAAAAGGAAAAATTTACCTTTTAAAAAAACAGTATTAAATAACTGTTAAATCTTTGAACAAAGGATTAACTCTTTATCAATTTTCTACCAAAAGAACGATTTTTCAAATAAAGAGATAATGTTTGAACTGTAAAATTATAAATTTTTAACAACAAAAACAAAGATTTTTTAAAAAGAGTTCAATATTCTACCAATCTTTAAGCAAAACAGATTACTTTATAGACAAAGAGTTGCATTTTTAATCAAAAATATAAAAATTACGTTCGAAAGGAATTAATTTTTATTCTGAAAAGACGAATTAAACAAGAATTGAATTTTCGTCAAGAAAGATTCTTCAGTTAAAAGAGAAAAAAATTCAACGCAATCGTTGAATTTTTAAGCGCAACATGCAATTTTTTCACAAAACAGTCAATTTTAAACCTACAAATATGAATTTACAACGAAAAAGTTAATCCTTAGCCTAAAATGGAATAGTTTAATTTGGCTGGGTATAGATACTACATATATCGGATCTACACATTGTACAACTGTGCACATTGCGTGTAGGCATTAAATTAAGGTGGTCAACTCTACATATTTAATTCAGAGTAAGATTTTCTTTTGTAGGTCTTGCGTTCTTTATTGATTAAAAGAATAAAACAAAATTATTGCAATGTTCGTTTATTGAAATTCTCACTTTCGGACGTTTCGGCTAACACTGTGTGCCTTTTTAAAAGAATCTGTGCTTTTTATCTTGTGAAAAACCAAGAACATTAGTTTTGGGTGCAAACATCTATAAATAGTTTAATGTCAATTTTAAAAAATTCTAATGACGTGCGACAACAAATTAAATTGAAATGTACAAAAACATATAATAGAAAAGCCTCATAGCAATTAAAGAGGCTTTTTTAATGAAACTGCATCTTAATTGATGGAGAAATCCCTATAATTTTTTTGGACAACGACAAACATACGTATATCAATTATTATGAGGCTTTTCTATTATATGTTTTTTGTACATTTTAATTTAAGTTGTTGTCACACGTCATTATTATTTTTTTAAATTGACACTAAACTATTGCCAGATCTTGGACTCCAAAATTAATATTCTTGGGTTTTTACCAGATAAAAAGCATAGATTCTTTGAAAAAGGCACCCAGTGTTAGCCGAAACGTCAGAAAGTCTGAATTTCAATAAACGAACTTTCCAGTAATTTCGTTTTATCCTTTTAATTAATGAAGACGGTAAGACCTACAAAAACAAATCTTACTCTTATTTACGTTGACGGTCGAAGAAAGGATTGATTTGATTCTTATCAAATCTACGCATATTAATATTTAATTCACCACATGAGAGTATGCAAATGAATTATACACATCCATCTCAGCACGTGAAAGTATTCACACTTAAGTGCACACATTCAAATCAACATACTGAATTCGCCACGTGAAAAGTCAACATAATAACTCTGCACATTAATTCTTTTGAATTGTAAATTTTGTTATCTGATATGTCTACACGTTGAAATTGTGCACATTAAGTTGTAAACGTTCAATTGTGCACATTAAAATCTGCACGTTAAAACTGTTCACACAAATCTGCACATTGAAGTATACGCGTTAAAAGTAAAGAAAATATTTTTATCAGTGAAGCTTTGTTATGGTTTACAAGTTAGCATGTAAATTCTCTGCAAAAAAATTATAAAGATTATTCAGGAAAAGTATCTATAAATAAGAGTATCTATAATAATAGATTGAAACGTCGTTGGGTTAGGCGTTAAAATTCCGCGTTTCGATCTTGACATTTAAAATTTTTTCTGGATACTTTTACCGTATTTTTAGTGGTTCAAATCCCACTTAAAACTGGAGGTCCTCCTTCAGGCACTTGGCTGCGACCTACAGTAAACCACCCAACTCAACCCCACCAATTTCGATGATTTTTGAATATGTTGTAGAGCATAACAAAATAAAATATACGTATATTTTTTCGGCGGAAGAATATTTTAAGGGGGTTAAAGCCACTCTTAAAACTCACCCCCGAAAACAGTTTTTTTTCAATATCTCAAAAACTATTTGAAATTTTTAAATAAAATCAACGTTAAAAAGTTTCTTATAAAAACTCTACAGGCACAACTTTTATGCCGAAGGGCTGCAACTCTATTTTTTATTAGGGGTAAATGTGCTATTTTAAATATATTTTCGATACAAAATGTATACAATCAGCTCGATTGTGTTGAAAATTGCACTGATAATGAGAAAATAAAAAATAAAGTTTGACGTGTTTCGAGATTTTCAAAGAAAACATTTTTTCAGGGGTGTTTTATCCCTAGAAATTACCCCTGTCAAGCCACAAACTGGCTATTACTATTCCAATTAGTGAAAAAAATCAAGAGTTAATATACAGTCTCAAGTAAATTTTTATTCATAAAGAAAATCAGTTTTTGAGAAACATTGAATAGTTTCGTTGATTTATTCAGATTTAACGATTAAAGTCAATCCTATAAATGTTATAAATTTATTATTAGCGTACTTTCAAACTTTTCAAATACAAGTTATACAATATATTCTTCAAATGAATACGACGACATAGACATAATTATTGAAGACACGTTGGATTTTCAAGAGCAATATAAAAATCATAATGCAAAAATGGTTGAAGATTAAGACCTACATCACTTGCCTCACGTTTTCGTGGTACCAACAGATCACTGTATATACGATATGGGAAAATTAGATTTTGATTATAAAAGAAGAGCCGTCAAATATTGGAGAAGTGGCAAAAAATGTAAGTATAAGAAGTGTACAGAGTAAATTCAATAAAGTTTCATCGTTCAGTTACTTAAAACGTTGGGCTCCGACAATACATAAATGTGATACGTATAGGGAAAAAGTTGCGAGAATTTGTCAATATACATTCGATAATTTTGATGCTGCTATTGAAGCTGGATTAACTGTTCATGATCGCAATATACGTCGATGGGCTTTGGAAGCTCAAAAAGAAATTTTCTCTGAAGATTTTAGTTTCAAGTCTTCTGCAAATTGGCTATTGAAGTTTAAAAAAGCACATCAAATAGTATCGAGAAAAGTAAATAAGTTTATTACTAAAAAACCTTGGAGCGTGAACTTGAACTTGAAACTAAAGAAAATAAATTTGTAGCTGATGTAAAATCTGTATACTAACAATCGGGCTTGAAAATTAATATAGTTTAGATTAAAGTTGATTTCAATAAGAAATCCACTCTAGAAGAATACTAGCTGTGGAAGGAGAAAAACAAGTGCAATGCGTAGTATAATCAGTTTCATAGATAACACACAGTTATACCATACAACCACTAATATCTGCTACTAATAAGCTCTTACCTTTGTAGAAATAGCCCGGTGTGACCCGAACAGAAGAAGGTTTCTGACCGGAATCTGACCAAATCAAACAGGTTTTGTTAATTGCCCGGTCGATTTCTGACGGGACTCTTTTAATGATAAAACTTAGGAATAACAAAAATTCGGAAAAAGGAATAAATCCGAAATCCAAAACTCTGAATAGTATTTATTCGGAAATCAAAGAAGCGGAATGGGTAAAAATTCGGAAACGTTAAAATTAGGAGGGTGAACAATTAGGAATAAGTAAAAATACGGAGAGGAAAAGTTCGGAAAGTAGAAAAATTCGGAATAGTAAATAAATGTTGCTATTAGCAGGTATATAGTTTTTTTATTTATGGTAGTATACAAATATTTATCACAGTAAATTTAAATAGCATATCATAATAAATTTATGATATCCGTCATTTTAAATTTTTTACGAAAAAATAATTATTTTCTATCACTTTATAATTTAAAAACAATTTGCAATGTACAACATAAATTTATTATGATATGACATTTAAATTCACTGCGATAAACATTTGTTTGCTACCATAAATAAGCAATT
>NC_046661.1:106884791-106886600 GCF_010883055.1 Belonocnema kinseyi | reverse complement strand
TCCTACTTTTTGCTATTCCTAAGTTTTACCATTATGTATAATAACCCATTCTGAAATTTTACCTTTCTTAATTTTTACCGTTCCGAAAAATGAACGGCCCCCTTTCTGACCGAGTTCCCACCGGGACCCAGTCAGGCTAAAAATGGCACATAATAGAGGTATCATAACCCTAAAAACATCTAAAGAAATATCCACAAACGAATGCCGTAAGTGGGTCGTTTGTGAATATCTTACAGGTGAAAGACCATTTTTTTGTGTTTTAGCTGTTTTGATCAATTATGCAAGAGAAATTAAATTAATTTTAATTATACGGTTTTCTACTTTTGGTTTTGCGGTTCCCAGAGTTGTCCTGACTGCGAAATCGTTGACCAAATTCTTTTTTTATTTTCAAACATAGTTTCCCAGTGAAATTATACTTATTTTTTTGTGATACGATTTTTGCTTATTTTTAATGTTTTTATATATTATCTTAATTAACCAAAAAACGTAATGAGAAGAGAAATCAATTTTTTCGCACGAGGTTTTGAATTACGTTATCATGCTTGCACGTAATAACGATTCGCCGAATTCCGGAATCTTTAGAGCTAGAAATGCAGTAAAACATCGGTGGACGCCAGGTTATCCATTAAGACATTTGTTAAATTTCACAAATTTGCATCCAATTTTCTGAAGCAAGCGGATTATTTATGAAGGTAAGTGAATTATTTTATTAATAAATAAGCATTAATAATATTCTTCAACGTTAATGTTAAATCAATTTTCTAAACCGGTTTCATAGGTTAGGATGTCACGTGAGACTCCCAAAATTTGTTTTATCTCTTGTAAAAAAACCTATGCAAACTAAATTACCCTCAAGGTAAATTTGTTTTACCATTTAACTTTAATTTCTTACAAAGCAATTTCTTACAGAAACTTAAGAATCATAGCCTATATTTAAGTACTTACGTCAAATCAATGTTTGTAGTTAATACATTTATTATCATGAATGCAGTTCTTAAATTGAAATTCTAAAATCTTTTTACAGGTGGACATAAGTGCTGACAAAGATTCTTATCTCTACCAGTTGGTAGAATATGTTCATTGTCGGAATCCAGCCCGAACCCAGTCATAATTTCTACACGGGTATCTCCTCTTTTTTATTATTGAAGGAGGCAAGTAGTGAATTTGGCCCTATTGTACAACATAATTATTTAAAGCAGATAATGTACATGTTGAAGTATCTACATCGGATAAATTAACTAGAAGTGAGAACATTTATTTTGTACTATTACTTGATTCTTATAATGGAAACTACAATACAGCTATAGAATAAACGATGCCGGAAAACAAAATAATAAATATAAAAAAATACCATCAGGAACAACAGGAGAAAAATACCACTTCAAGTGTATATGGGTTTCATACCTGGAAAAATTTCACCCCACAACTTCAATCCCTTGTTCACAATCAGCTATCTTCACCGCGATACGAAAATATGTTTACGTACTCGTGGTACATGAGTGGCTACTAGGCAGTCTGATAAGTACCTGAAAATTCTAAGAGATGGCATTAGTATTCACTAATGTGAACCATTTTCGTCGAGCTTGATCCTTCAATTGACGCCTGTCAAAACTTCTGCCATTTCTGTTTACGCATTTGCAAGTTACAGCACTGAGAAGCGACTAACCTCCGAGTTTTTTTTTAAATGGAAAAATCTGAGTTTCAAGATTTGATCAAACACTACTATCTTCGCAAGAAAACGATATCCGAGACCAAGGCCAAGCTGGATAAGTATTACCTGGACTCTGCACCGTCGATTGGAACGATTCA
>NC_046661.1:106851482-106884691 GCF_010883055.1 Belonocnema kinseyi | reverse complement strand
CTACTACACTCCTGAGTCAACGCAACAGGCAAAACAGTGGGTTCCACCGGGCCAAAGTGCGCCGAAGCGTCCAAAAACGCAACAATGGGTCGGAAAGGTTATTACCTCCGTATTTTGGGAAGCACATGGCATAATATTCGTGGACTATCTTGAAAAGGGTAAAACCATAACCGGAGCATACTATTCATCATTATTGGACCGATTGAAAATCGAAATCGCCGAAAAACGACTGCATTTGAAGAAGAAAAAACCGCTTTATCATCACGACAATGCGCCTATTCATTCATGCTTAGTTTCACAAGCAAATTTGCATGAAATCGGCTTCGAATTGGTTCCTCAGCCACCGTATTCACCAGACCTGGCCCCCATCGACTATTACTTGTTCCCTAACCTGAAGAGATGGCTCACCAGTAAGCGTTTTTACTCAAATGAGGAGCTCATAGCTGAAACTGAGGCGTACTTTGGAGACCTTCCGATCGGGTCATTTTCGGACGGTATCAAAAAGTTAGAAAATCGTGGGACTCGCTGTATCGACCTAAAAGGAGAGTATGTTGAAAAATAAAACCGACTTTGGCCAAGAAAACGTCTCTGTGTTTCATTTTTCAGGGACTTATCAGACTGCCTAGTATATTGGTCAAAGGCCATACAGGTTTGATAATCCCGTACACTTCAGTTTCGGAGATTCTTGCAATACTCATTGCGAAATACAAGGATGTAAGAACATTGCCACCGTATGATGTGACTGGTGTAATAAATCCTTATGTTTTAAACATTTCTATTAAGATTACCATTATTGTCAAGATTTACAAAAATATTATATTTCAAGTTGGAAATGTAAAAAATATTTCTGATTTTATAAATTCTGTATCGAAAAAATATTGAAAATAGCACATTTACCCATATTACAAAATGGGGTTGCAACCCTGCGGCATAAAACTTGTGTCTGTAGAAGCGCCTTTTTATAAGAAACTCTTTGACGTTGATTTAAAAAGTTTACATAATTTTTGGAATATTCAAAAAACGGTTTTGAAGATAATTTTTAAGGGTGGCTTTCACCCCCTTAAACTTTTTTATCACCAATAAAAAAATAAGTATCTTTTATTTTTGTATGCTCTACAACATATCCAAATATCATCGAAATCGGTGGGGTGGGGTTGGGGTGGTTTCCATGCTAGTTTGTACAAGAGAGAAACCAGGTTCATGTACTCAATATGTCATATATGTAATAGGCATACTACACTAGTGTACAAGGTAAGAAAATGTGTACATTCAGTGATGCTATATTTTTCCAATGCATTTTGGGTTGCTAAACTTAAAAATCGCATTCAAAGATTTCTATGGATTGGTTCAATGAGAAACAATGACCTTTTTAAATATTTCGTTTCATTGCACTTCAATTACGACATTGATCAGAAAAAATGGCATTTATATTTGTTGCAAATTCTATGATGTTGACCTTTATACGTTTTGCAACCAGATTGATCATTTCTAGCTTAAGAAATGTTTCACAGAGTAAACCTATCTTCGATTTTTTTTTCTTTCGAAATTCTTATTTTAAAAAGAAATCCATATAACAAATTTTCAATGCTATCTTAAAGTTTTGCAGGCTAAAAAGCATTAGAAAAATATAGTTGCACTAAATGTGCAAAAGCATACAATGAGCCCATGATTGATGACACATACCGGAATAACAAAACCGCAACAAAAACCCTACAAAAAAAATGCCTTTGGTATATTGAACTGTAATCAAGTTAGGTCTCTGAGGTTTTCTTTTTATTTGTTGTAACCTAAACAAGCGGGGTCATATCATATCACATGCAGCAAGTCTCTGTGCGGCAAGTCGCAACTGCGGCAAGCCGGATCTGTGGCATGAATTAGCGTTAAGCTTTAAACGTGCGGGGTTAAATGTATGGATTAGGGTGGTCCAAAAATGCATAGCAATTTTTTTTTACTCTAGAAGGCAAGACATTCCCTCGAAAGTTTCCATTCCCGGAGAAAGAAGATCCTTAATTTTTTTTCGAAATTCGAATATTAACACGTGCCACTGGGCACTTCAAAATCCCATTTAATGAACATAATGAAATCTTGAATTTTCGAGAAATTGAACTTATGTTCCAGAGTTTCATCGAGACATGCCAAGTTTTTTAGGGATTTAAGAGGAGTTTACTAATGGACAATTCGAATATTAGCAATAACTTTCTTAACAATTCTAAATGGTTTAAACAAATGTAAATTATTTAAACAATTATTTATCCCCAAAAAATGTAATCAATAATCGATTTTCTGATTGAAATGTATTATTTTGACATTGCTCAGAGTAGTACATTCTTCTCAAGGCATTATGTAATTACTTTAACAATTATTTATTATGTATTTTCAAACCCCTGAAAATTAAGTTCGGGGTGTCCACTTTTTTCAAATTGGTATCATATACTAATTTTTGTTAAACAATTATAAAGTGTTGATACCTTTCTTCTTATCTTTAACAAACTTCTATTTGTTTAATCAATTTTTATTTTTTCTAGCAGTTATTTTTCGATAACTAAAAGAAATAAATGAAATATATGACATACAATTCATTACGAATTTTAAAGTATTTTAGGTAAAGTAATTATTTAAACTAATTATAAATGTTTAAACAATTAAATTTTGTAAATGTATTCTTTCTATAAACTATACTGTTAGAAACATAATTGCATATGTTCTATTTTATTTCAGTTTTTTAGTTGTCGAAAAATAACTTTGTTTTAACCCTTAGCTAAAATAGATTACTTTTTATACAAATAGTTGCATTTTTAGTCAGAAAAGATCAAATTTCTACCAAAAGGAATTAATTTTCAATCAAAAAATGCAATAGTTAAATTTTCAATTCAAGCTTTTAACTTTAAACAAAAAAGAGGAATTTTTAACCAATGCCGTTAAAAAAAAAACAAAAAATAGATAAGTTCTGAAAAAAAAATAGTAGACTTTTGAAAAATAGTTTGATTTTACAATGGATTTTCTAACTTGATGCAGTTCGCATTTAAGTGTTAAAAAAATTAAATAAGGGGAAAAAGGAACAAGAGGGAAATAGGGAAAAGTGTGTGAAGTCTGTTATTCGATTAACCTTATCAATTTTCGTCTTTTGCAAGAAAAACAATTTTTCGACATTCAAAATAAAAGACAATTCGTAGCAAACTGAGAGTAGAGCCTCCTGAACTTAGAAGGTTAATTTTCTAAAAGCACGAAACAAATCTTCAGTTCTTGTTTTTGAATATAGGAGCTATTATCCCGAAAAGTTGAAAAAGGTTTACCAACTAAAATTTTATATGAAGGAAGACAACACAATTTTCAATATTCCGGGGCTAATCAAATTTTGGGGGAAAACTAGCTGAGAAGTATCCAAACGCAGAAAGTTAATTTGCTCACAGAAACGAAGAAAAGTCTACTTTTCGGTTTTCGAATATAAAAATTATTGCTCCAAGTGGTTAGGAACATTTTTTTCATAACAAATGACAAAAATTTCTAACGAGAAATTTTGCGTGATTGACTGTACATAGGGGAAGACCACTCATTGCTTTTTCAATCGTTTCGCTTTTTCCAAAATTACCATTTTCCAGTACGTTGTGTCAGTTTGCTATTGATGAACAGAGGAATACGATTTCCTGTCGGACAGTGCGTGCCGGTTTTCACAGAAGGGATGAAAGCTTTGGGGGTAAATCACAGTCAGGCAATTCGTTTCATCTATAGTAAACTAAACGAGGCGATTCAGTTGCAACACACGTGTCTGGAAACCTCAACCTAAATTTTCATTGCAAGCGGAAGTTAAATAAAAAGTTACCCTTCTCCAAAATTGATAAGTATATATTGTGTTTCTAACAAAGTGCTGATAATCTTTCTTTCGTGTAAAATCATTGTGAAATATAAAAGCAAAATGGCACTACTTTAAACGAAAAATAATATTTTCTAAATTTGAATTAGTAAAATATAAACAGTAGTCAGTTAAATTTACTAATTACTTTATCTAGACAAATAACTGACTAATGGTAAAAATACCCTGATTCAATTACTATTAATTATTGCTGCACGTATGATCACTATATAATCTCTTAATTATATATTTCTTACACATTTTTTATGTGCATGGTCCTACATAAATAAATTTGCTGTAAGAAAAAAATCTATGTTTTCATTTATTTCTTCATAACAAGTGCAACTTCAGAATTGTAATAATAGTGATAATACGAGCAAACAATGGAAACAAAGAAGGGTTTCGTCCAAAATTGAAAAGTGTACGGTGGAAAATTAACTTTATTTTCCAAGCAAAATGTTCAGTTTTTTAAACTTTTACTTTAAAAGTATTAAAAATACACTTTAATGTCTATTTGAACTATTATTCCTTAGTTTACATTTATATAAATCATCAAAATGTCTATTTATCGCAAGCTTGAAATAAGAAAATGCAAACATTTGGTGTCGAAAAAGAAATTTATTTTTATATAAAAGTCTACTTATATATTTTTAGATTATAATTTATATCTATCAGTTTAGAAATTTATTATTTCGTTGAAAATTAAAGGACCCCGCACTAAATGTATGGGAAAATGGCTTTCGGTGGATTTAGCTGAAACTTTGCACTTTTTAAGGTTATAAGTACCAGATGAAATATCCGTTAAAAAAATCCAAAAAAATGGGCAGTATTAGCGCCATGCGGCGCTAAGCGCTCAAGTTAAGTGAATAAAACGAATTACAACAGATTTTGTTACGAAAGCGATGTCAACATAGAAATCACGGTTCAGATCGTGGTCTGTCATATTTTCGTCTACACCGTTGACTCATATGGCACGCTTCTCAAAACGATCAAACGCTAAGCGCCCACGATTTTAACTTGACTAATTCATCACTTTTTTAAAGGCAGAAATGGTACGCAGGATGTGTGCACTAGTTACTAATGTTACTTTGGATACTATTTCTGTCTATAAAAAAGTAATTACTTAGTCAAGTTTAAATCTTGGGCGCTTAGCGTTTGACCGTTTCGAGAAGCGCGCAATATAACTCATTGGTTTGGCTAAACATATTACTGACTACTTTCTGATGCGTGATTCTTATAGTGACATCGCTTTTGTCGCTCAAGTTACTAGGATTGGTTTTACTCGCTGATCTTGAGCGCTTAGCGTTCAACCATCTTGCGAAGGGTAGAATGTTATTATCGGTATGTGCGCACTAGTTACTAATGTTCCTTTGGGTACCATTTCTGTCTTTAAAGAAGTGATTAATTAGTCAAGTTAAAATCTTGGGCGCTTAGCGTTTGATCGTTTTGAGAAGCGTGCTATATGAGTCAACGGTGTAGACGAAAATATGACAGACCACGATCTGAATCGTGATTTCTATGTTGACATCGCTTTTGTAACAAAATCTGGTGTAATTAGTTTTATTCACTGATCTTGAGCGCTTGGCGCCGCATAGCCCTAAAACTGTCCATTTTTTTACGAATATTTCATCCGGCACTTATAACCTTAGAAATTACAAAGTTTCAGCTAAATCCACTGAAAGCCATTTTCCCATACATTTAGTGCGGGGTCCTTTTCTTGTCGATATATTTTAGAATTTGTTAACTTTCCATCCTTTTAGGTAGAAAATTCGCTTTTTTTTAGTTCAAAGTTCAACTATTTTGGTAGAAAATTCAACTGTTTGGTTAAAAATAAACTTTATTATTCAAAATTTATATTTTAAGGTTTTAAATTTTACTGTTTTGTGAAACATTCTTTTTTTGGACCTAAATTCCAACAATAAGGTTAAAATATCAATCATTCTTGATACATCTGTCTTTCTTCTTGTCTTGACAGAAAAATCTTCCATGGTTAAAATTTTTTTCATTTGTGGAAAAAATTTTTTTGTTTGTTTAAAAATTAACTTCTTTTGGTGGAGAAATATTCTTTTAGTTTAAAAATGAAACTGTTTAGTTGAAAATTTGTATTTGTAATTTAACTGTTTTTTAATAAAAATAAAAAATTTTTTTACTTGAGATTTCAATGATCAAATTCAACTCGCTTTTTAGAAATTTCATCTTTTTGTATCGAAAATTTAACAGTGGCTGAAAATTCATCTCCTTGGTGCAAAATGCAATATTTTGACTTGATATTTCAGGAGATAAGAGCGTTTTATATTAAATCTAATGTTTAACTCATATTTATTATATTTATTTATATTCTCATATTTATTTATATTCTTTTTTCTCATTATTTTGGTCTGTGAATATCAAGATTTAGAGAGTACCCAAAATGCAACAACAAAAAATCCGGCAAATACTTATTTCTTCGTTGAATTTAATAAGGCAAGCAAATAGTGATGATTTAGGATTTATTGAAACATAAAATCCGATGCTTTTTTATCATAGGTTAAAACCATGAGCAACTTTCAAAAGTGTCGAAAATAATTAACCAATATTAGGAAATCAAGAATTAGATAAGTTTACGTATAAGAAGATCCCCGTACAAACTCGAGGAAATATTGTTCACTCTCTCTCTCCCTCTCTCTTTCTCTCTCTTTCATCTTCTAACTTATGACCTCGGCTGCTTATACCGTAGACTCATTTTCTCTGCAAGAAAAAATTAATATCCGAAAGCGCAATGTACCGCCGATGTCATACGGTGTACACGAATGAATTTCCAACATTCACAAATAATCAGCTCTGGTATATTTATACTCGTCTACCGCGTAATATAAATATTTGCGCAAGCTTGATATTACGAAAAGCAACCTGGAATGATGCATGGAGTAGAGGCATCAATACGGAAGTAAAACTTGCAACGACGAAAGGAATTAAACGTCGTTAATCCTTTTCATCGAGCGAAAAAAGGAAAACTGAGACTAAAGGCAAAGGCGAGGAAACAAACTCCACGCAGATGTGAAATTTCAAGAGATGCAGTTTAATTCTGCAAGTCTATCATATTTAATCTAGAATTTTTAAGTTTCAAACAAACAAAAATTAGACAAGATATGGTAGAAAAATGGTTTTGTAGCCTACTAATGCGTTAATTATATCGCTATTCAAACCTCGCCCTCACATGCTTTCCATCCCCACACTTCAACCCTCGTCAACCCTTCTATAACTTCTTCTTTCTCTGCTTTTCCCTCTCCTCTTATTGCCAGCCAACGCTCCTCTTCCCCTACTCCCCTTCCTCATCCCTCATTACCCCCCCCCCCAACTCATTCTCATTTCGAATAATTTTCGATACTTTACCTCATTTACACTGATTCCACCTACTTCCCTTATCCTCATTTTCCCTACATCCACACTCCTTTCCCGTAATTTCTCCTCACTTTTTTACTCCCTCTTTAGTTTTCCTTATTTTTCATACTCCTCCCCTCTGAGGGCCTACCTACATAAAAGCCGATATTATAACAGACTTCACAGCCCAAAATGCTCTAGAAACGGGGAAAATGGCAATTTTGCGAAAGATAGAAATCAGCGGGTAGCATGGGCGGTATCAGAGCATGGCGTGAACTTGACGTCTAGCCTGTTGGCTGATTACAAATACAGTTACAAGACACACAGGGAATGTCAATTTTGTCTCCATTTTTCCATTTCGCAAAGTATTTCGCAGAATTTAGGGTCACCATCCGCAAGACGTGACCATTTGAAAACCTGGTATATTCTTCGGAAAAAATATATATTGAGTCAGTGCTGTACCTATGAAAAAATAATTTAAAGTCGGATTTAACCAACACCCTCAAACATAAAAGGTAAAAGCTAGATTCTCCATGGAAAAAACTCATTAAAAAAAAAAAAATGCTAACAAAAATGGTTAACTTTGAACCAAGTACTTGTACTTCTAACCACAAAAACAAGTATTCGTTGTCAAGCATGATTTTGCAATTAGGTTTTCAATGTTTTATAAATAAACAAATATGACGAAAAATTGCCATTTTATCTATTTGCCGTTCACAGTGCTCGTCAATAACAGGAAAAATGTTGAAATCGCCTAAGTTTCATAAGCTAATATTAGCTAAAGATGTTCCAATATACTATATTAAACAACAAAATTTCTTATAAACAAATAATTTGTTGCAAAAATGTTTTCTATAATTTTACATAATCATACGTTTTTTCTAGTTATATTGCAAGAAATTTGAATGGAAATTATATGATATTAAGCAAAATTCGATTTTTTCAAGGTCAAGATCCCAATTAAAAGTTAGATATCGAAACAAAAAAGAAGTTTTTCGTCGACAAATACCCCAACAATGAATTTTTTTATTAAATTTATTGTAAAAAATCATAAGATTGATTAACAAATTAAGAATTTTGCTGAAATTTTGCTGAAGTTCCCAACTAAAAAGACCGGATTGAAAAATCCGAATTTTTCTGTCGAAAAACGTCCGAACAATGCATTAGTTTATTAAATTTCTTTAAAAAATCATAAGATCAATAAAAGAATTATGAATTTTGCTAAAATTATCCTTAATTTCCTAATTGAAAAAAATTGACATAGAAACAAACGAATATTTCTGTCGAAAAATGCCTGATTACTGCATTTGTACATTAAATTTATTTATAATTTAAACAATTATAATCAGAAGCGAAATTTTTTTATATAATGCTGTTTTGATTCCAATTTCTTACAGCATAACTTGAAAAAACGTGTATTTATGGAAAATCATGGAAAAAATTTTTTCAACTAATAATTTGTTGATAACAAATTTGTTTTTTATATTCTCTATTATTGAAATATTTAATAATTTGAGAAAGGACAACTGGACAAATCTCTTAGAAATCTTATTAGTTTTTTCCGATTTTTTTTTGTCGAAATCGGTCAAAAGATTTGTGGGCTGTACGTTATTCTAGAAATGTTGATTTTCGTGTGTTTTTTGGAATGTTGTAAATGCTATAAGTCTGGTATCTTTTAGTTTCATGAAAAAATTAATGACGATAAATTGTTCGCCTGTTTGAATACTATGAATATTCGTACAGAAAAAATTTTAATTTTGAGAAAAAGTGATCTAAAAAATTTTCAAAATATACTCACTTTTTGAATCTTTATCGAAAATGGCAGGCTAACGAATTTGACCTTTATTTTAGAACTATAAAAATGTATACTAAAGGACGGTCTTCTATGGTTTTATTAATTTAGTTCACATCCAAGCGAGAAAATGAGAAAAAAAGCTGGTTTCATAAAAACAGGAGAAAAAAGAAATATTAAAGTATTTTCAGTGAACCCGGGAATATCGACAAAGCCTGGACACTTTTCTAACCAAAAAAATGTATTTAGATTTATATTTTCCATGTGTGACATAATGTGTGATATACTTGGGTAAACCCGGTTATACATCATAGCCACGGACTAAGTCAAGTAAATGATGATGTAAGAATGTTATAAGTTAATTGATCTAATTTAATACGATGCTTGAAACATCCTGCGATGGTGTTGTAAAGGGTTTTTCAATAGGTACGCTACAAAAGTAGACCGATAGTGACAGCAAACGACGAAATTATTTTTTCCCGCTCTTTTGATATTTCTCTTCAGTAAGGTTTGCCATTTCATCATGGAAAGATATACGATCCAACAGCGAGTCGAAATTATTAAAATTTACTACCGAAATTCGGAGTCTGTGGCCTCAACTATAAGAGCGCTACGTCCAATTTATGGTCATTATAATCGTTCTGCCAGATCAACAATTGAGCGTCTAGTGGAAAAATTTGAATCCACAGGTACAGTGCAAAATGTTCCCGTGCCAGTGAGACAAAGAAGTACCCATAGAGTCGAGAATATTGTTGCCGGTAGCGCATCAATTGAGGAAGACCCAAATCAGTCTCTCACACGTCGTTCTCAAGCGTTGGGCTTATCTGTGACGTCGTCGTGGCGTATTATGCGAAAAGATCTTGGCCTACGTCCTTACAAGATTAAATTGACGCAAGAAATAAAGCCGCTTGACCACCAGAAGTGACGTATATTCGTGAATTGGGCTGAGCAACAACTTGAAAATGATCCGGATTTTTATCGAAATATTATCTTCAGCGATAAGGCTCATTTCTAGTTGAATGGCTTCGTTAATAAGCAAAATATTCGTTATTTGTCAGACAGCAATCCACACGAACTCTATGAGTCAACATTACATCCCGAAAAAATTACGGTTTGGTGCAATTTATGGGCCGGCGGCGTCATTGGGCCGTACTTCTTCCGTGATGATCAAGACCGGCACGTTACTGTGAATGGGAATCGCTACCGCTCAATGATAACCGAATATTTTTGGCCCGAATTGGATGATATGGACTTGGACAATATGTGGTTTCAACAGGATGGCGCCACAAGCCACACAGCGAATGTCACAATCGATTTATTGAAAACCAAGTTTGGTGAGCGTGTTATCTCACGAAATGGCCCAGTCAATTGGCCGCCTTGGTCGTGCGATTTGACGCCGTTAGACTGGATGCTTTCTTAGATCTACCATCTGCCACTCCACGGGTTTTTAGTCGCCCACTTCCTGATGGTCAAGAAAGAATCTTACAATGCGACAGTTGTTTAATAAAACCGCCTTCTGAGCTGCTACCAATAACGTACTGACTCCTAAATGTTTAAGATGTTCAGTGCATTGTGCGTGCGCATTGACTGAATCCAAAATCACAATATGATGAATAGACGCATGATTCACATTCCTCCATATGGTCTTTACTTCATGCCGTAACACGTTATACTTGCGGATCTTGGTTGTCTAGGTTGACTGTAAATTTTGGTTAAGCGGACAAGCAATGTCGATGATGTAGACTCTTCCACCATTTTTTGCTTGCATCACGATGTCAGGTCGATTGGCCCGGACGTAATAATCCGTTTGGTTAGTAACATCCCAATGTAAGATGTAATTTTCGCTTTCTCAACTGGGTATTGGAATGTATCTATAGAGAGGCA
Organism: Belonocnema kinseyi; assembly: GCF_010883055.1. Taxonomy (NCBI): domain Eukaryota; kingdom Metazoa; phylum Arthropoda; class Insecta; order Hymenoptera; family Cynipidae; genus Belonocnema; species Belonocnema kinseyi. The sequence goes on along the minus strand of NC_046661.1, from coordinate 106,873,805 downwards.
TCCATTTTTTTAAGAGTCCGAGGTTTAGGGAACGATGTTGATGTCTAATGCCCGCTACATCATTATGTCTGTGAGTATATTCTCTCTGAGCCATTACGCGACAGCCATCAATAATGTGTTCGATGGATTCGTTGGTATCTCCACATAATCGGCACCAGTCAACTACGTCTTGATTTAACACGTGTTTGCTATATTTTCTGGTGCTGACAACCTTATCCTGTATCGCAATGAAGAATCCTTCCGTCTTTGGATACAGAACACCCTTTCTTAGTCAAATATTGGATGCCTCACTATTCACTTTATTTTGATCTAACGTTTCGGGGTGCTCGCCATTAATGGCTTTCTGCCTCCATTGTACTTTTAATTCCTCTATGGTTTCTGCCCTGATATTCAAGGCCCCATGTTAGGACAAATTCAAGGGCGTATAGTCAACATCCGTTTTACAGATGCTACTGTAAAGCGCAATATTTCGTTTGCTGTTCAAATAGTGTCGCGACTGTATAACTTGTGACTCATGCAGTTTTTTGATATCTACAACGCCCCTACCCCCTAAATGTCGTGGTAGAACTACCCTTAAATCGCTGAATTTCTGTGATGCATTCGGTGCTTCGTCATCTCTACGCGAACAATCCTGTTTAATTTTTTAAGGTCAGTGTTAGGCCATTTTATGAGCCATAAGGAGTACGTGAGGACAGGGATGGCATATGTGTTGATTGCCCCGATTTTATTTGCCGAGTAAAGAAAGTTCTTCATTTATACGATGCGTCTGGAGCCATTGCCTCGATATCATTTTCGAACTCGTTCTCTAACTCTGCGGTCCCTGATTCCCCTCTGATTACATGCACTGTTCTACATTTATCTAATACGAACTCCATGTGGATATAATTGGAAAACTGCTTTGTGACATCGATCACTTACTGCAGTTTCTGGGCTAAACTAGAGTACAGCTTCAGGTCATCCATGTAAAAACGATAGGTCATTTGATGACCATCCTCATTGTTATGAATTCTGAACCCATGAAACATACTGTTTACTGTTTTGCTCAATGGATTCAACGCTGAAGAGAACCATAGTGCACTGAAGGAGTCTCCTTGAAATATACCCTTCGTAAAGCGTATTGATCTAGTTATCCTTGATTGTCTATGATCAAAATACTTGATTCTTGTACCCAGAGCCTCATCGCATCGCTTAGAAAGTCAATAATACGTGGAAAGATTTTGTAAATTTTTAAGACTTCATGCAAATAGACATGCGGTACGGAAGGAAACAGTTGCTTGTAGTCAATGTATGCCATGTGTAAGTTCCTTTGATGCTTACGAGCATGAGCCATGTCAACAGCGTCTATAGTGACTAGATCTTTACAGCCTCGCGAGTTTTTACAACATCCTTTTGGTCTTCTGTAAGAATTTCATTTTCGTCGCAATGAGAATATACCTTATCTGCAATGATAGCTGTAAGACATTTATAAGTCGTTGGAAGACAGGCTATCGGTCGAAAGTCAGATGGATTTTGAGCGACTGGCTTTTTTGGTAACATATACGTAGTACCCTGGAACATAAAGCTTAGCATCAGATCTAAGAGTTCAATGATCTTCTGATAACATGTTGTCAACGCAAGTTGCGCACTCGTCAGGTGCTTGTATCAGAAGTTGTGCACCATGTCCAGACCTGGAGCTTTCCATTTACTTGCCCTTTTAAAGACGGCTGAAATACATAAAGCTGTGATGTTTGCCAGTTGCATTTCAGGGCTACTGCTTGCCCTTTCCTCCTCCAGTTTGAACCACGCAGTGTCGAAATTGCATCTGTTCATTTTTCCCACACGCGATCAGTAGTTAATCATATCTTCCATTTGAGGGACTTCGGTCTCTTGCTGGTTATTTGGCTTTACTCTCAGTTTACGATAGAACCTTCTTTCATCTGTCTGAAAGTTTAGATTTTGTTGGCTTCGTGCACCACTTTTCTTGTACTGACGCAGTCTGGCAGTAAGCACATCAAGTCTTTGTCGTTGGGAGTCTATAATCTCATCCAATATTGCTGGTGTTAATGTCTCGATGTGCCGAGGGTGGATGATTTTAGTAACATGATTTATCAGCTTTCTGGTTCTACTTCCTTTTTTATATTGGCTTGATAAACCCAATTTGCACCTTACTTTGCTGACCTTGATATCCAACCTGATCTCCCATGGTGGACCTCGATCCCTTGCTGGGACAGAAACTGCATTTGCAGGCCTAGTTTTCCGGCCCAACGTTCTAACGGATGCCACAGCTGCACAATATACAAGAGTTTGCACCTATAACGCAGTTTGTGCTACGTTCAAATACGTAGGTAAAACCTTGCGGTCGAGATGTGCTATTAGTGTACACAGATCATTTGTGATATTCATTTTGGGCAGAGAATGCCATAGTGTTGGTTCCACATGCCTGAACTCTAGTAAAGTATGACCAAAATTCCTTACAAGGTGCTGTAGTTTTTCCAGGATTTCCCTATCCACATCATCGTTATTAATATCCGAATGTGGTTCTAATGGATGCGGCACATGATGTTTTTTATCCCTAGCACATATGCATTCAGCATCAATCAAGTCTTCGTTGTCTACATCTTCCAAGTTGAGTTTGTCAATAGGAAGCTGATGTTCCACTTCCATTTTGATAGCAGTTGTTTCAACAGCCGAAAGCAGTCTGTTTACAGATATTGATCTTTTTTGATCACCAGATTCTGCTCATTTATTTTAATGGCTAGCTCTGGGTATTTAAGTAAGAAGAGTTTACGATGTTCTCTCCTCACACTTTGCCCACATTTCTCTGCCAAAAAATAAAGGCGAATAACATCTCCGTTAAATTAGTATGTCCATTTTCGTCGTTTTTTTGGCTTCTGAACCTCTGCTTCTGCCTCTGGTTGTATAAGGCCATCTACATTTGGAGGATGTGGTGGTGTTAGATTATCAATAGGTTGAGGAAGAACATAAATTTGTCCTGCTTGACCGTTTGATGCAGCTTTCTCTAACTAATGTTAATTGCTGTCGTTTTTCCAAGCCAAATCGTTCTTATGTATCTTTTTCCATTTTCGTTTCAAGCTTCGCACTTTCGTAATAGAGACGCACGAATTTCTCTTTCATTGTGGTGTCCCAATTGATGCTCTCCCACGGTGTTTCTGTCGAGGTGGTTGGCTGAAAATAGCTAATGCAGGCTCACCGTTTGTCCCAGATGTACTACCGGGCCAGCTGTTTGATTAGTGAGATCTACCGGACCATCTCGCAGCTCACCATCGCCACCGTCTTGCATGCTGTGGCCCCCAGCTGTGGCTCCAGGGGCGCCCCGACGATCCTCGGGAAGCGACAAGCGTTTCTAAATCTTTAACATACACTCCATTTTTGATTTATTGTTTTTTATTTACTACTTAGTCCCTCTCCTCTTCGTTATCAGCCTATTTGGCATGATAAACCCTATCAGTAGCAATGCTACCGCCAACATAGCCGTCAAAGTCATGAGAGGAAAGCGCAAGGCATATCGGGACATCAACGCATAACACCTTCGGTAGTTAATAATAATAATAGTAATTATAATTATTATAAGGCCATTAAGCATTTCCCTTTCGGGGTTGGCGTGACTCACTTGGTGGGAAAGGGAGTAATTTCATTCTCTCGAGTCATTTATTTAAATAACATGTACGTTCCGCAACATTGCTCCGACCTAGGTTGCTGACCAATCTCTCTAGCAATCAGCAGAACTGAAGATCCTATTAAATTATCACTATTTTAACTTCTTAACTATTTGCCGCAATCCTTTTCTGTCCTGACATACTTCTCTAGCTTATTTTACGTCCATGCATTTCTTCATGCATTCTCTTGTGTTTCTTAGTCTTCTTATGTCTTGTCTAAATAGGGTCTCATTCACACATTCTTATCAATCTTTCCGCGGTTTGCCTCTGGGCGCGCTGCCATTTATTTTACCTCGATACATTTTATTCGTTAGTCGTTCATTCGTATTTCTCTCAACATACCTGAACCATCTTAACCGATATCCTTCCCATGTGTCTACTAGTATCTCATCTGCACCACGTTCTTTGAGCATTATTTCGTATTTCACTTTGTCCATCAGAGTTTTCCCGCATATTATGCGAAAAAATCTTATGTCAATTGCGTTCATTTTACTCTTATCTTTTTCATGATAGGTTCATGCCACACTACCGTATAGTACAGTCAGTACAAATATAGAATTATGTATTGCCTTTTCAGTTTTATTTCATATATTTTTACTTCTGAAAAGGAGCCCTTCTCTACCAGTAAGAAGACCAAAATTGTGGAAAATTCTAGTGTTCGGTTTAAACTTTAATTGTTTGGTTGAAAATGCAACTAGTTTGTGGAAAATTATTCTTTTAGGATTTATCCACTTGTTAGAAAGTTTAACTATATCAGGTTTAGAAAATAATCTTTTTGCTTGAAAAATTATCTTTTGGGTTAAATGTTGAAGCTTTTTATAAAAAAATGATTTATTCTGTTAAAGGTTTAACATTTTATGAAAAATTAAACTATTTTGTTGAAAATTCTACTGTTTTGGTTAAGGATATAACTATTTTATCGAAAATGCGTCTTTTTTGGTTTGATTTATTTGTCTGTTATGTCAAATATAAATATTTTGTAGTTGAATAATGTAATTTATCACATGTTTCGTTGAAAATTTACCTTTTTCGATTGAGAAATCAACCTTTTTGTTAAAACTAGTCGTTACTCCTTTTTCAAAAATTAATATTGTTGGCCAAAGAATCATCTTTTGGGTATAATGTTAAACTTTTATATTAGGAATGGATCATTCCTGTTAAAGATTCATCATTTTAGTAGAGAATTCTAATTTTTGTTGTCGAAAATTTTGGTTGAAAATTGAACTATTTTATTAAGAATTAATCTTTTTTTTAACAAAAATCTAACGATTCCACTTTTGGTTAAAAATGAATGTCTTGAATTAAAAATTGATCTTTACAGATGAAAATTTTAATTTAGTTTCGGAGACTCATGTATTTCGTTGAAAATTACTCTATTTAGAATAAAACTCTATTTTTGAATGAATCATATCATATGTTAGATGTTTTGTTAAGGATTCATCTTTTTGGTTGAAAAATCAACAATATGGTTTAAAGTTAAACTGCTTTTTAGTTATGAAAGACAAAGTAAGTCCCCTTCGACTACCGACGTTAGAGTCATTGCTGAATAAGCAATCAAAAGAGATTTGCACCGGCGGTACATTACCATCGAAATTCTAATGCAAATATTGCCGAGAACCTCTTTTTCTGCGTTCATAGCGGGCGTGCCATTACGAAGCATTAAAACGCTTTGCCATCTGACAGGCACGCTACAGTGTCGCTAAAGCCGCGGACGATGGTAGGAATATATATCAAGGGTTTCGGTGAATACAACCTCCGGCGAGTTCCATGAAACAGGACGTCGTGTATAGTTAATAAGTGACTTGGAAGCAACAACGCTTTGTTTTAAACTGTATGCCAACCAACACTACATCGATACCAAGAAATCGTGCGCACGCATAAACTTTATACAAACTCGTGCAATATCACGAATCGCGTGACTATCTCGTGCAGAGATTTCTCTGCCGTACTTTTTTCAATTAAGAAAAAATCACTACGTGGAATTAGCTAGACGCGACCATTAGGAAGAGTATGGTAGGACCTTTTTCTTACCATGACTCTCCCTATACCTCCTCGCTTAATCCACCTCTTCGCAAATTTCACGTTAAGATTGAAAATATTATAATTTAAGCCCTCTCATATCCCTCCTCCATCCTTACTATTGTAGAACTCAGATCTTATCACTTTTACCCCCTCCCTTGTAAACCTAAACCATGCAGCCAAGCCGGCCCTCCTCACAGTAAAAAAAGGATCAATTTTGTTGCAGAGCATTTTTCTCCAGCGATTATTTGACCCTCGAGATCATAATGAATTTCCATTCGGATCAATTTGATCTCCTTTTTTGGTTCATTTGTCAGACAAAACAAAATGGCTGCTAATTCTTGGCGGTTGTGTTATAACAATATAACCTAAAAATGGTATCTAACCGCACGCAAGTGACAACTACTCTGAACAGGTGATATTTTCTAATATCAGATTTCATTGGTTTTGAACTTTTCAAGCATACTGCACGATCAGAAACCTTAAAAAGCTTAAATATGATCTAAAGTATAGTGAAAACGTCAGCCACCTAGGTTTGACATAATACATGATCCCGAATCAAATCATTATGATCTCAAAAGTCGATCATTCACTTCGGCCGATCAAAATGCTCTTGAATTCCGTATCATTTTTTTTGCATATCTCATCCGCTCTTCCCCATCACTAGAGAGCGGATTAGCTAACTTCACAATAGTGCTAATCTACTTTCTACCTATTACCCTTACTCTCTTTTATGTATAACGCAACCTTTTACCTAAATCCTGGACTCTCCCATCTCTATTCTAACTCATTCTCACTTATATCTACTTTTACCTCTGTTTTTAATCTTAACCTTTAGACATCCACCCCTCCAAGCTATACACTCGCCCCTCGATCATCACCGTTCAATCCTTTCTTCACTTTCCTTTCCTTTTAGCCCCTTCATGCTCAATCCACCCTCCCTACCCTCGACCTGCTATATACTACTTCCCGTATTCCCAGTCACCCTTTGATTAATTTAAGTTAAGAAATTTTAAGTTCAGCAACTCCATAATATTTATTTATCTGGAAATGTAGCACTGTTACTACAATATTTTCTTCTAGATAGAAAACGCCATGTCCAATATGCAAGGCATAATTGAGATGACGGATACAACAACTCGACAAGCACACGAAGCCGCGAAGAATTATTGTCCATCCGAGAAAATCTATCGAAAAAAAAGTGGACAAAACGTAAAACCACCCTAAAACACCGATAGAAATCTCTTCCACTTCCGATTTAAAGTCCACTTCCGAGCTGAAATGCTGCTTATGTAGGACCAGAAAAATTTGATTTGGTTCGCATTTAATGTCCCAAATTCTCAAATCAAAATCGCGTCTTGCGTGAACAAAAGTTGGATTTGAAAAAAATGTGAACAAAATTTTTGAGGTTACACTCTCAAGGTCTAGAGTAAATTTATAGTCCTTTTTGACATGAGCAGTGCTCAAATTGTTTCAAGAAAGCATGATACTTTGTTTCTCTTTTAGTTTCTGATATTCTGCACAAATAGCTCCACAAAGTTTAACAACCGGTTTTTTAGTATTCCCAAAAATATAAATTTTATTTTTAAAAATTTGTTCATGGAAAATATCGACATATATAAAAGAGGAATTTTTTCTCAAACTCTTAGTAAGACAGAATTTTTCTCCCAAACTTTTTCCTTATTTCACATGTTAAAAAATCACATTTATATTCAGAAAAAACAATCGCTATCATGTAAAGTGTCAACTATTTGTAATTTCTTGCGGTTTCTAAAACAATTGCAACCTTCTCACCAGAATTGGAAAGAAACACTTTATCATCATCTTCAATACTTTTAAATACCTGATTTTCAAATTAAACTGTCGCCTTCTTTGCCTTCTTCTTTGATCGCTACTTTGAGCTATGTTTTGTCAGTAAGTATAAGACAATATGTCTTGAAACAATTAAAGAACCTAAAACTTGATTTATGATATGCCTAAATATTGTTCCGAAAATTAGAAGCAACCAGATTGGAAAGCCTTCAACTTGAAGAGAAACAAAACTAAATAAAATATTAAAAATTTAATGAATTAAAATTTTTCAAATTTAGATTTCAAAATCATTTACATTTAATAAGATTGTATTTGCTTCTTTGATGTGAATTAGAATTCGACCTTAAGGATTTGATATTTCCATTTCCAGGAAAATAAAGTAAGAAAAGTAAAAAAATTGTAATCTTCACGAGGTGAATGTGGAACTGGAAACCACTAACAGTGAGATTTAAAAAAATTACATTCGATTCTAAATATGTAATAAGAAATTCAAGTCAAACGCCCTTGTTGTTTGTATTATGTCTAAAATATTGAAACTCATTCATAGTGATAAATAAAGTAGAAACACCCAGGAAGCAGAAATGTAGATAAATGTAGAATATCAGAAACAGATTAAATGGAGGGCTGTCAATTCCCATATAGAACTGCTGTTGCATTTAAATATAGTTCGTCAAGAGATAACAGAGAAATCAAATAATATTTTACTTCCTTTCTGCAAAGGCAGAATCAAAAACTTCAATTCTGATGTATCAATACGAAACCCACCTCTGTTTTATTCCAGTATTCGAATAATTTACAAACATTACGCTATTTTTATTATATAAACACTCTGCAGTTTGAAACTTGACTTTACTTAAGTTGCAAATTATGTTCCTCGATTTAGGAATTAGAAGCCAGCAAGTTAAATTCACGAGAGAGCTAATGAAATATTCATTCTGATTGTTTCAGTCTTGGGTATTCGAAACCTAATAATATGGTGGGCTTTGGACTCATTTAACAAATTGGAAAAAAACTTTGCTAAGAAATACCAATTTTAAACTTCTATGATTTTCTCTGATTTTCGCTAGATGTTCTAAATGTTTCATATAAGTATAAAAACCATCTTATATCGTTCTATTGAACCGCAATCTGGAAGATCTGGGATCGGATCCCAACGGAACAAGAAAGACATTTTGTCACTACTTAAAAATGGAAATCAACATAGAATAAAATATTTATTTTAGACCAGTAGAAAACAAATAATTCAAATTAAATTATTTAATGCATTTATCTGGTCAAAACCCATAACATCAAAAAAATATATAATTTTCATGTTCGAGAAATGAATCTTACCATTGAAAGGAATTACGTTAAAATTTAACCATTAGGAATTGTAAAGAACTTAATCTTGTCTCTCCGTACCTTACTGAGTAAGATCATCATACCGGCAATCTAAATCATTTAAGACACAGCTCACTCTTTGAAATCTCTTTCAAGTTTCAAAAATCCTTCATTCTTGTATTATTCTTGAAAATCTTTTGCAGTCCCGCGCAAAATCTTAAAATCTTTAATGTGCTTTAAAATTTCTTTAAAAATATTTAAATCTTTGGAATCGTTAGAGACCTCTTAATATTAGTAGAAATCCCTTAAACATTTTAAAAGTTCTTTAGGAATGCTTTGCAAATCTCTAAAATAAGATAAAATCTTTGAAATCTATTGATATCTATGAAACCTTCTTCGTTTCCAGATATTTTTAAAATCTCATCAATTATCTTGAAATTTGAAATACCTTTTGAAATCTCTTCACATCAAACTTCTACAAACTATCATATATTTTCAATTTACCGAAAACAGTTAAAAACTTATAGAATCTATTAAAACCTTTGAAATTTGGTGAAATTGCACGAAATCGCTTAAAATTTTCTTAAAATTTATAAAATCCCTTAAAATAAATTGAAATTTTTATTTTTGAGACTGCGGACTTTATTTTAGAAAATTCAGCAAAGTTAGCAAAAACTTTTTTTTTTATAAAACTGTAGTATTAGTGTTATTTTTTCACAAACAGAAAAATAGTAACATAGTTACATCGCTAAAAAAAATCTCAAAAAGTGAAAATAGTGAAGTCATTTCGAGGCCTGATATGAAATTTTCTTTGGTTTTAAGCTCTAAACTTACAAATAAGTCAGTCACTATCAAATACATATATATTTCTGACGTCAGCGAACAATATTTAAAAGATATTTTTCAGTAACCCTCGTTTTGCACTTGTTCTGTCATGATAATCTTTGAATAAATTTTCCAAGGTGTTACTATTATTATTATCATTAATATTCTGGGTTAATATTTTATACAATTATTTCTCTTGTTTATATTAAGTAAGCTTTTAGAAATTTTTTTGTTTAGTCAAAAACTTTTCTTATTTCTTTCTTCCTGATCTTCCTGATAACTTTCTGTTATTTTTACTTTATTTATTCAAGGAGTTAGACAAGGATGTGTTATGTCTTCATGGTTATTTATATTATTTATGGACAAGTGTTTAAGAATGGCTCTTTTCGACGAAGAGGGTGTGGATCTCGAAACAGTAGGGTACGTGGGTTAGCGTTCGCAGATGATAAGGTTGTTATGGCAGAGTCAATCGAAGACTTAGAAAGAATGTTGAATAAACTAGATGCAAGCATGAAGAGCATGGTCCTTAAAATGAACGCAAATAAAACAAAAACCATAGTGTTCGAAGGAAAGAGTGAGAAAACACTATGCAATATTTTATTAAATGATGAGAAAATTGAACAAGTTGATAAGTTTGTATACCCCGGTAGCTTGTTTACCAGGGAGGGGAAGATAGAATACATAATTCTAGATTTGTATCGACTGTACTATACGGTAGCGAGACATGGACTTATCAAGATAAAGATAAGAGTGAAATTAACGCAATTGATATTAGATTTATGCGAATAATATGCGGGAAAACTTTGATGGACAAAGTAACGAGATAATTCTAAAAGAATGTGGTGCAGAAGAGACTCTAGTAGACACATGGGAAAGAAATCGGTTAAGATGCTTCGGGCATGTTGAGAGAATGCCAAATGAACGATTAGCGAAACAAGTGTATCGAGGTAAAGTAAATGACAGCGTGCCCAGAGGTAGACCGCGGAAAGCATGGTTAGAATGTGTGAATGAGACCCTAGTTAGAAGAGACATAAGGGATCGTCCATAAATTACGTGACGCGTTTTTCTTTTGTTTGAATAAAGACGAGCATGAAATTGATGTGAAGTTGAGAAAGACACAACGATATAAACAAAAGAAAAAAGTGTTACGTAATATATGGACGATCCCTAAGAAGTCACAGAAATACGAGAGTCTGCATGAAAAAATGCATGGACATAAAAGAAGCTTGAGAAGTATTCCAGGAGAGGAAAGTATGGCGGCAAATAGTTGATAAAGAGAGTGTCAGTAGAGTGAATGACGCCTGATACAAAAGACCTTGGACACTAATGGACCCAAGTGGGGATTCTTAAATATTGACTTTGTGAGGATCTTTACTTGGGGTGATTGCTAGAGAGATTGATCAGCAGCCTGGGTCGGAGCAGTGTTGCGCAACGAACCTCAAATTAAAGAACTCCAAATGGAACTCACAAATTTTAAACATTTATCATTAAAACCTAATAACTTTACTTTTTAATACAAAATTTTTAAATTCAAACCCTCAATAATTTACATTTACAAAGGAGTACCTTTTAACACTTTTTAAATGAATTATTTAAAATTAAAGGCTATTGAACTGCAAAACTTTTGAATTTAAAATCTACAAATTAAAAAAATTTCAAGGTTCCAGGTTAAAAAAATTTAAATTCACACTATTATTTTCAGTGTTTAAACTAAACGAGTAAATCAATAAATGTGCAACTTTTCAAAAGTATATAGTTCTAAGCAATTTGAAGGTCGAAACAAGAAAAACAGAACAAATTGAATTTTTTAAAAGTAAACTTTTTTGAAGCTAGAAGCGCAATTGTTATTTATACATCAGAATTTAATACTTTAAGTTACACTTACGTCTTAATTAAAAATATGGAATTTCGATAGAAAGACGCGAACATAACGTATCAAAAAATTGTTCCAAATTAAAATATTCTCTAAATTTTTATGAATTTTGTTTAAAATAACGTATTTTTGGTATTTTTTAATCAATTTAACCACCTTGGCTCTTTTGGAAAATATTCAAAAATATACTTGGACGAGAAACTTACCAATTTTTTTGTATAATGAGTTAGCCGACGTCCGATTAAGGCCCCAAAATACTGACTACATGATAAGAAACAAATTCATTACCCTTATTTCTATTTTTTATTTTTGGTACTTAGAAATTTGTAAACAAATATTTGGAGTTTTGGGCACAGTTTTTCATAAAAATTATGTACTTTGTGGGAAATTTATCTCACATGCTTGTCAAATGATTCCTCGTTGAAGTGTTCGCGTGAAACGAAACGTTCGTGAAAGATGCATATTAGCACCTCTGGTTATGTAGCGATGTTAAGAATTCCCTTTGGACTTTCTTGGCATTAGTCAATCTGTTTACGAATGGCTATTGCGACGGAAAGAGCATATCGTGTCCAGCGTCAAATGGAAAATAAAAGCTAACTCAGGACTCAAAGACGATGGCTGCAGTTTTCTAAGCTGCATCGTCTACGATCTACGTGTACAGTACACTGTAAGGTCCTATCTACATCTCACCTGGTACTACTACTCAACTGGGTTCACTTACTCCCCGGAGATACAAGTGTGACATTTTTATCTGAAGACCACCCTCGAGCGACGCCATACAGTCTTTCTGCGACGATAGCTACATTCACTTTTAAAGAATTCTATAGAGTTGTTAATGTTAACAGGGCTTAAAGATATTCCTAATATTTGAACATTAAATGAGAAACTCTAAATTGACTAAAATGTAGAGATATGAATTTATTGTTCGTTGTACGTTTACTTTCCAGTATACATTTATTAACTTCGATAGAAATCTAAAAACATTATGAATGAACGAATCCATTTTAAATCAGATAGGCAGTGCAACTTCAAATCACAGAATCGGTCGCTGATAATATACGTAATTTTTCAAAGTAAACAACCGACGATATGTATTTTCCCATCATGAAAAAATTTTTATTTTAAAAAGTAATCACCATTAGAGTTTTCAGGGAGGTTCTTAAATATTGACACACTAATTTAAAATTAAATTTAATTATGATATTTTATGATATTTTATTATGATATTAAATTTAATATTAAAAACGCTACTCAAGGAATGAACCATAAAGATTTTTTTTTGTTAATCTTTACTTCCTTTAAGCATCATTACTTGATTTACTAAAAAATGTCATAGACAAATATGTGAATATACTTTTAAATCAGCATTGTGAGTATTATTTTCCTAATTTTCGTACATATTTTTTTCAATCAATGTACTGCGTTTTTTATCCTTAATGTGATATTTATACAAAAGAAGCGAATTGATAACAGTCCTGATAAGCGCTTTGTAGAAGTAGAAGATTTTGCTACCTTGCTACAGCCTTTTTTTCCTGAAAGATATAAGATCAGGTAATTGTGTCAGCAAAAATGTTTAAAATTTATTATCTTCTTCTTAACTACGAAAGTTTAATGACTGCCAACGAGCCAACATGGAAAAGGGTGTTTCTCTGCTGATCGAAAAATTTGTCGAAAAACAAATAAAAAATCTCCTTCCGTTTTCTGCAAGCATACTTCTCTGTTTGGTTTTGTGTCACATCTAAAGATATTTTTTGTATCGATGAAACATCTAAGCCTATGGTGTCAAAGCATTTTCGTTTACTTCCTCTAATTATGTATCAATATCTGGTTCAAACACAGGGTGCTGCTCAAGTATCTCAGGTTCACAAATCACGGAAATCCATTCACATAAAGAATGAAAAATAATGCAGTGCATTGAATAAAAATATTTACACGAAAAATTAAGAGAGAATACTCACAATGCTAATTTTAAAGTATATTAAGGTTGTAGTCTATTTGGTAGGCTACAAAAATATGCTAATTTTGCGAATTTTTGTCAGCATGCTGTGGAAGATATGGATATAAAAATTAATAGGTATGATGAACAATATCTTTAAATATAACACAAAAAATGTTTTAATTCATTTTTTCCAAGTTTTGTATAAAAAATCCGTATTTGAACGGAACGCGATAATTTGGAGGCAGATCGGCGGCCACATAATATCTCGGCAACCGCTTATCAAAAACAAAAAAAATCAAAGTGCTTTGGATTTGATATGAAAGTGACCACAAAATGACCTGTAGATATTAATTTTCAACCAATTTTGTTCATTTTATTCAATAAAAACGAAAATAATCGAGAAAAATTTTTTCGTGCTGGTTTTTGTAAAAAAAATATAGTAAAAATCAAATTTTTAACATGATAATAGGTAATTTTTTAAGTACTTATGTGTAGAATGTGTGGTAAAAATTTTAGAAGGATCGGCCCACTGCTTCTAGAGAAATCGTATGGCCAGTTTTTTAAAACGTTGTTTTGAGAAAAATGCATTTGAGGTGTGCAAGTGCGTTGGGCGCGCAGGAACGCACGGTCAGATAGTACACTTATACCTCTCAGATCTTCATAAAAATTTAATACGATATTCTTATATACATAAACATTCAAAAAATGTAAAAAAATTTTTTTTAGAGTAACCAACTAGACTACACCCTTAAATATCGACACTCTAGACTTGAAATTATAAAAATATCATAAGCACAAATATCTATGAGACAATTTCAGGAACACAAAATTCATTTGTTACATGTATACTTTTCTCTAAGATCTTCTCAGTAAATAATGTTATGATGCTTGAAGCATTAAATGTTTAAAAAAAAAGAAAAATGATTTATTTTTCGGGGTTCATTTTTTTAGCATCGTTTTTAATTTTGAATCAAAATCTCTTAGAGAGTATGTGAATATTGGCAAGAAAAAGTTATTTTCTTTTTAGGTAAAATTTTATCCTGACCAGAAAAGAGTTTCACGCGCATGAAACTTACAAAAGTTTCTACACATATAAGTACAAAATTACTGAAAATTGTGAGTCGACGATCCAGGTGCACCAGATCGAGCACCAGGTAGTATAATACGTATTCTACGAGAACTTTGAAATAATTTAAATTTTCTCAATAATAAAAAAAATTCAAAATGGTGAGTCGACGGCTCGGGTGCACCAGGGAGCCCCAGGTATTCTAGCACGTATTCTACGAAAAATTTTAAAAATATAGATTGTTTTAAATAATAAAATTACTAAAAATTGTGAGCCGACGATCTAGGTTCACCAGATCGAGCACCAGGTAGTATAATACATATTCTATGAGAAATTTTAAAAAATTTAAATTTTGTGAATAATGAAAACAATAATAAATGGTGAGTCGGCGATCCAGGTATCTTGTAGTTTGGCACGTATTCTACGAGAACTTTTTCAAAATTTATGTTATTACAACACCCAAAATCACTAAAAATTAGAGTCGACCTGGGGCGCGATCTGGTGCAGCCTGATTGTCGACTAACAATTTGATTTTTTTTCAATATTGACAAACTTTAAATATTTTTGAAGTTCTCGTAGAATACGTATTGTACTGCCTGGCTCTCGATGTCATGTACCCGGATAGTCGACTCACAATTTTTAGTAATTTTGGCTGTTGAAATAATCTAAATTTTGAAAAAGTTCTCGTAGAATAGGTGCGAAGATACCTGAGGCGTGAACTGGTGCACCCGGGTCGTCGACTCGCCATTTGGAATTGTGTTAATTATTCACAAAATATAAATTTTTAAAAACTTATCGTAGAATACGCAATTAACTACCTGCTGCTCGACCTGGTGCACCCGGATGATCGACTCACAATTTCTATTAATTTTGGCTGTTGGTAAAATCTAAATTTTGAAAAAGTTCTCGTAGAATACGTGCTAAGCTACCTGGAGCGCGACCTAGTTCACCCGGGTTTAAAATTGTTTTTATTATTTACAAAATTTACATTTTAAAAAGTTCTCGTTGAATACGTATTATACTACTTGGTGCTCAATCTGGTGCATCCGGATCGTCGACTCACAATTTTTAGTAATTTTAGCTGTTGAAACAATCTAAATTTTAAAAAAGTTCTCGTAGAATACGTGCTAAACTACGTGGGGTGCGACCCCATGTGCTTAAGAATATTAATTCGTGTTTAGCGTATCTTAACCATGGGAAACGGATAGGAGCAAGGTTTGCGCCGTGCTGCCATTCAGCCGTGACCCATGCTTTAGCCAGATATTTCCAAGTGTCTTGTCATGCTTAAGCCATGTAAACTTTTTTCACGCGGGATGTTATTATGTTTTTTGAAAAACAACTTTAAAAATCCAAATTGTCATAATTGTGCGAATTGTTCTTTCAAAATAAAAAATAAATGTCATCGTAGTTTCTTTGAAAAAGAACATATTTCATTAGCGACCTATTCGGTCATTTGAAGTTGCACTGCCTGACTTGAAATGTATACGTTGAGGTAAATATTTAAATAAGCAATATGAATTATCTAGAAGGGAAAGAAAATAATTTAATTCTTTTCCAGTATGAGCATCTTTTCCTTTAAAGCTTTGAATATCAGAGCAGCCACAAAATTCCAATTTTAAAATTCCCTGACTTTTCAAACAAGATCAACACACATAATCATCCTCATCGTTTCCCACTATGAATTAAAGAGTTTTTAGAAGTCTTTAGATATTGAAATCCTCTGCTGGAAATTGGCCCAATGCATTTTATATTCAGTTAAATTGTATTAAGAAAGGTAGTTTTTGTCATTAAATAATCTTTTACTGATTCGAATGTGTTGATATTAAGTTCTCAAAACATGAAATCCTCAAACAAAAGTGATACAACCAATAGTAGGCCTCCCTTCAGACTTCCTTTTGAAAAATAAGCAATTTTGAACGTGTCTATTTTATACATTGTTGTCAATATTTACAATTTTAAGAATTGCTTTTGATTTTAGTTTTTTTAGCTTCTAATATCTGGATTGCTACTAAATTTCAATTTCAAACTCCTCTGACTTTTCTTGAAAATTTTTCATTTTCCCTGACTGGAATAAATTTTCCTTTCAGGTATAAAAGCAACCTTCCACGCAGTAGGTCAATAATGTTAATGTAATAGTATATTGTGCACCGATAGCAAAAACGTGCGTTTACGCACCTCGAATTAAGTTAAGCACTGAGGCGAAGCTAAGATGCTTAACTTCATACAAGGCGCAAACGACCGTCTTTGCTCGCATTCCACAAACTATTTTGTCTGAGTGCAGAGCGAAAGCCAGCTTTCGCGTTTTCAAATATACAAAGCGGAAATCGTAACTTTAAATGACTGATTACAGGATCAGTATGAACTGACAAAATTTGGCAACTTGGATTCTATGAAGACAGAACGGGGTTGTGAGCAATCAAGAAGGGTCAAGGAGCTACAGGGGATCTGGGGGGCGCCACCGCATTCGGGGTTTACGAGCAGAGTCCTGGTTGGGGGGTTCGGTATAGGAGTGGAATCGCTTGGTTTCGCTTCTCCCCAACGGAGTGAAAACGAGCGTTTTCACTCCGCTGTCGGACGAAATAATTTTTCTTATTAAATTGATGCTTAACACTTTCATTGAAAACAATCAGATTTTACTGTCCAAACTGCTCTCAAAATAGGGTAAATAGGATGATTTTTCACGAATGTAGAGGAGTAATAGATGAATAAATTCTTTTTAAAAAATTAGTAAAGACGACCAGACTTTACTGTCCAAAAAGGTCTCAAAGTAGAAAAAATAGGATGATTTTTCACAGAAATAGGGGAATAATAAAAGTATAAATTCTCCTAAATTAAATTATTTTACAAGTACCATATTTTATTTCGTAATGTATTGCATCCTCAAAATGGTAGTTTTAGTTTTTGAGTTATATCATATTTAGGCTGGACCAATCAGGAGCGAGGTATGAACCGACCTGTGAGCGTAAACGGGAGTCCAAATTATCTCCGTTTGTTGAAAATTTACAACTGGTTTTTTGAATTTTGAACTACTTTACTAATTCATAAGAAACAGTGAAATTTGACTAAAACCCCAGATAATTAGGGGGCTCAAATTTGTCAAAAAAATTAATCTTGGGGCGGGGTTTTCCAATACCCCTGCTCTGGATCCGCCCTTGAGTATAACCTAAGGTTATTTTTAGCTAGATTGGACATTTTAGCTGGAAGAATGAGAATCCTTGTCGCGTAACAAAGTAACTTCGGAAAGTTAAATAATGGAGAACGGGGCTTGGTCACATATGAAACACAGTTTGGCTGACACAATGTGTAAATTCGGCAAGTGGGTAAACCTAAAGAGAGCGACCGAGGAGTTTAAAGGCTGGGACGACAGTGACAAATGGGTAAACGGTCGAGGAAAAAGGAGACAAGTGTTAATTTGTACAGATGGAGAAGTTTCTAACGAGGTAGCTCATTCCGTCTTCGGTCAACTTAAATTCTTATTCCTGCCGTGCGCTGTAGGCGGCGCACTCATTACTACTACAACTTGAAGAAAGCAAACGATAAGAAGTGCCTCAAATCTAATATTGTGAGACAGTCATGTTTCTTAGATTTACACACTCTGATGTGCCAAGAACAACTTTTCGAGCCATTTTTGTTTTTCCAGCTCGTTTTTTTTTTCACAAAATGACTATGTGCATATTGAGTCATACGAGAACTGGTTTCGAAATGTGGGGAATATTTTCCCTCGAGTCAGAACCAGCAGCGGCAATAAAAGGCAGACTACGCTCAAGTCGAATTTCTCTTTCCGGTGAATTTCGCGCATCCGTTCCCGTTATACGATTCATCTTGCTCCTTTCTTTTCTAGCTTCTCATCATCTTCGATTTCTCTGCGGACTTACGAGTATATTATGCTATCATTGGGAACTATTTTCAGAAGATGTGAATAGGTACTGCCAAACTTGGTGACTTTCACGCACCATCTGCATCTAAAGTGAGATTTTTCTTTTTGAGTTGCAAACTCTATTATTGAAGGAAAAGGATAAAAATTGTACAGTACCATCCAGAATTGTCAGTGCACTAGAAACAGCTATCTAAGCTATCTAAGCATGAAATAACGTTAGAAAAACCGTACTATTATCCATTTTTGACTAATTATCGATTGTCAAAATCCACATTCTGCACGCTTTAGGGTTTAATTGTAATAATGTAAACTTTGAAAAATTACAGTTTTGTATGCAGTCCTTGAAGTAAAGCCAATGACATAATAAAATATTTGCTGGTTCTATAATTATCATGAAAAATGTGGAACCGTACCTACAGCGAAAAACTCAGTTTTTTGAGCGGCAGTCAACCTTCCAGCTAAATATTACGTCATGATTTTGGTCTCATTTTAAAGATGAGATCTTAGCAAAGCTTTAATTTTTTATGTTCATAACTTTCTTCCCCGCTAAGCATATTTTAAGTACGATCTCTTTAGTTGAGTACCAATTCTGACTGGTACTGTGACTTTAGACTAACGCAGTTGATTTATATATTAAAATAGAAAACAAACACGTTTACAGATAAACGCTGTTGTTAAATTTGTTGCAGCTCAAATTTCATTAGGCTCCTCAAATGTATTCCTCTGAACGTAGGTGCCCATGTGGGCATCTAGGGGGAAGTATCATTTGGAGACTGAATTTTGGCTCGTGCAGAGTTGTGGAGTTCTGAACCGCGCTGTTAGCCACCTGAATACCTGTCAAAGTAACTATTCGCTTTGCGATATTAGCCTAAATAATTGTTAATAAGGAAACCAATTGAAACAATATTTATCTAATTTTCAAATTTCTTTAATTTAATAGGGCGTACGATTCACTTAGAATAAAATTATAACTTCCTAATGAAACTTCCAAAAGTTAGGTTAGTCATGCCCGTCGACATTTAAACTAAAGCCGAGATGTATAGAAAAAGTCATGACCGTCTACATATACAATAAGGAATTTTCATTCCAATCACTAGCTCACATCACTTCGTTGAATACTGAGGGATAACAATTTACCAAATGCATAGGAATCGGTTAATTTTTACTCTATGTTTCTAATATCTTCGTAGAAAGTAATTTTTCTGTATAAGTTCAATTGAAAAATAGTTTTTCTTTTTTAGGAACTATTCAATCAAAATTATTATATTGAAAAAAAATTCTTGTAATTTAAATAAATAATTATTAAAATATACACAAAAATGTACACAAATTGTGTAACTTTTGATTTCAGATAAGAAAAAAAATTATAACACATATATTTGATGAATAACAGTTTATTTTCATAGAATTTGAAAGACTAATATTTCTCAAAATATTTGTTAATAGATACATTTTTTTAAATACCATATGATATTTCAGGATCTTGATATATAGAAGCTAATTGCAGAATATAATAGTGATAATATTTGTATAATTCTAAAAGAAAATTTCAGATTGTTATTTTTGATTACAAAATATTAAAGCTTATAAATAATTATTTTCAATCACTTTTTCAAGAAATTTCTTCTTAAATTAAATGTTTTGTAAAATATAATTTGGTCTTTGGAATTCACTGAAAATAAACTCTTATTAATATAATATATGTGTTGTATTTTTTGCCTGAAATCAAAGTTACACAATTTGTATATATCCTTGTGGATATTTTAATAATTATTTACTTAAGTTACAAAAATTGTTTTTAATGTAATTTTGAATCGCGCACCAAGTGCGGCCAATGAGCGGTCAGCTCTAACGCAAGCGCAGCAGCTCAGGGTGCCAACATTGGGATCATTGGTCCACAGTATAAGCCGGAAAAATAAATGAAATCAGCCGGCAGGAAAAAGTTGGGATATGAAAGCCTCAATTAGGTATTTTCACTTCAACCATCAGCTAATTTCACTTCGTTAAAAGCTGAGGGGAAAAAGTGATCAAATGCATGGAGCAAAACATTAAATAGTAATTAAAAAATAAGAACTATCTTTTAACTGCATTTATATAGAAAAAATTACCTTTTATGAAGATCTTAGCAAAATAGGGCAAAAATGAACTGAATTCCATACATTTGGTCAATTATTTTCCCCTTAGCAATCTACGAAGTGAAGTTAGCTGTTTATTGAAGTGAAAATACCTAATAGGCTTTCATCTTATCAGTTTAAACGTTCCCGCCGCTATATTTGAAACATTGCAATGTTTCACAAAACTCCTAATGTTTCATGAAACTTTTCATCAGGCTAAAGTTTCTTGCAAAATTTACATCCCTACTCATCGCGAAAAACAAATTTCTGTTTTTATTATAAAATCGTATTTACCTTATCTTTCATGTATGACACTAGCCACTGCAAGATTAGATATCTAAGGTACCTTTAAACTTCCGCAGAAAATCTAGCGGAAATTTGTTCGAACGACCAGGCATCAATTTCGATGCAGACGGTCACGTCTTAGTTTGTACATCCCGGCTTTGGTGGTTTGAATGTTATATAGTAGGTTTTGACTAACTTAACATTTGGACATTACATCACGCCAAGTACTATTTTTATTCCGAGACTATTTAGTCGCTGGTAAATGGGAGGAAATAAAAAGTTAGGTAATTATTATTATAACTTACCTGCTTAATAACATCTGTTTCACTTAAATAACGATCGACAAAATGATCTTAACAGGTGACTTACGGTTTGTAGACGACACTTCACGTTGCACTGGATGAGAAAAAACTGTGTCTAAATAATTATTTTCTCCTAGATTCTCCGAATGAACCTGTGTGGCTCAAATTTTTTGCAACTCTATTGAACACCGATTTTGGTGTACATTGGAGGATCGGCGATTTTCTGTGTTAGCTACTAGCCCGATTTTCATTTTTTTTAGCTTGGAGAATTTTTTTAATTAAAATACAAAATTAGTATTATGCAAAATTGATGTATTTTCTTGTGTCTATTACCTATCATAATAGAAAAGAACATCCAGGACAATGTTTTTGGTTTTTGACGAAAATTGGTGTCTGAACTTCATAATTCATATACACTGCCCTGCAAAAGTATGGACTCACTTAGAAAAATTTTTGTTGTTGTACTTATCGCTTTAATTATACCGGAGCTAAAAAATGTTTCTTTAAAAGGTTGATTGTTTTCGAAATTCTGTTTAAAATAAGACCAGAGTAAAGCCAAATTGTTTTGTTTTTAAGTAAATATTGCAAAATTAGTGTAAATTTCAATGTTATCTTAAATTTTCAATAAATTTCGAAATGTTCTTGGGCTCATTTTGAAGCTTTTTTTCACCGTATCACAATAGCTTACGAGTATGAATCGTAAAAAATTTCTTTTCGAATTGCAAGAACTTGAAGTTGTAATAAAAAAGTTGGATATATTTGAAACATTTTATTTGTAGGAAAATCAAAATAAAAGTTAAATAAATATATATTTTGGGGAAATTACATAGAAAATTCATGATTATAATTTTCATATATTTTACAAAAATATTTTGGTTACTAAAAATAATATTTAAATTTTTACAATTTTTTTATTACAAATTAAATTTCTTGCAATTCGAAAAGAAAATGTTTACGATTCATACTCATAAGCTGTTATCATACGGTAAAAAAAGCTTAAAAACGAGCCCAAGAACTTTGAAAAAAGTTGACTATTTCGGAAGTTATTGAAAATATAAGAAAACATTGAAATTTACATTATTTTTGCAAAATCTACTTAAAAACCAGACAAATTGGCTTGACCGTGGGCTTATTTCAAACAAAATTTCGAAAACAATCCACCATTTAAGGATACATTTTTTAGCTCCGGTATAATTAAAGCGATAAATACAACAAAAAAAAAGATTTTTCTAAGT
>NC_046661.1:106842886-106851382 GCF_010883055.1 Belonocnema kinseyi | reverse complement strand
ATTTATTTTCAATTAAGGGTAGCCCAGGAGAGCATAAGAATATGGAACTCAATGAATGCATATTTCATGCAAACCAGATTTACGATCTTCTAAAAATATATATGCAGAACCGATAAAGTAATTAGTCATTAATAATGTTTCAATTAAAAAAAATACTTTATTTTTTCCTTCAGAGATTCAAAAAATCCTCTAATTGACTATTATTATTCTTCGTCTTCTTATTATTATAAAGAGTATTAATCATTAACGTTGATGAATCGATTTTTAACTATACTAAAATCTCCGAAAAAAAACTTGCGCGACAGACTACGAAGTGATTTTTAAAATCCTAAGCTCTGAAATATTGATCTCTTCTATTGATTTTTATCTTTCCCAAATCAATATAAGGGATATCTTATAATTTATAGACGGATTTAGCTAACATTTTTAAACTTCACTAAATAATGCTTTGATATAATTTCTTTGATGAGATGATTTTATAAAAAAATGTATTAATAATTATTTAAAAAAATTTGTAATGTATCTGATACATCATCAGAGATTGTACCTTACCGGCAGTAGATCAACCCTCCAAACCATGAAGGCAGAAAATCTACACAATATCGATCAAGTTAAGAATCTTCAATAACAGAAAATGCTTAACGTCTTAATGAGACTAGATGGAAAATAATATTTTTAAATTAAAATTAACATTATTTCTTGAAAAAAAGATCCTACTCCATCTTCACTCCAATGTATTATTCAAACGTAAAGTGAAAATTTTCCTGGACTGAAAGTAGTCAACTTTTTATCAATCGCCCATAAACAATCAAATCGTTACTTTTTTAAAAACAAAACAATTTCTGACGGAAATACTAACATGACCTATTATTTTATAAATACTTTCAATGCTCTTTATATTCGAATGATCTTTAAATAAGAATAGAAATTTTCAACAAAGAAATTTATTCTAACTTAACAAGAAATAATTAAGATAGGGTAAATCTTCTTTTACATCCAATGACTTTTTTGAAAACCACCTTCTTACGCAAAAAATTTCAACATTGACCAAAATTGTTCCAAAATTGTTAACGCTTGATGATCGTTTGAAAAATCTTGTGATTTTTTTTAATCAAAAAATATCAGATTCGGATGAAAGCAATAACAGATCATAACAAAAATTATTGTAAATTGTAAACCATCTCTAAAATCAAAATTTTTCTACAAATGAACTAAAATTTTTCAAAAGTTATGAATCTTATTTTAAATCTAATAACTTTTATGAAAAATTTGAATTTCCAAACCAAAACAATCACAATCTAAAGTTTTTTAAATATAGAAAGTTTATTCATAAGAAAAAAGACTCATTGAATTTAAATCTAATATTTCTTTCTTTAAAAAAACAAATTCCAGTTGAAACACAACAAAATAACCTAAAGTTTTAAAAAAATTTCAACTATTCTTTGTATTCTAATAATTTTTTATTGCGAGTACCAATACCAAAACGTGAACATGAACCTAAAATTGTTCTAGTATTTAAATCATCTTTCAAGTATTTTAATTCATCAAAATACTAATGTTAAAAAAAAAACGCTAAAATAGCATAAAATTGTTTAAATATGTGAATCGTCTATGATTTTTGTTTTAAAATACCATTGTTTGGTATGAAATGTTAACGTTACTAAAAAATTGTTAAAAAATGATCAAACATTTAAAACCTATTAATTTTTATTTGAAAAACGCTTATAAAATTGAAGAATGTAAATTTAATGATAAAGTTTTAATCGCTGAAATCTAATAGTTTAAGACCAGAAATGTTATTTATTGTACATGCATATTATTTATTACAATGTTTTAGATAATATCAAAGTTTTAATTTAATCGCCCAAGATTATTTAAAAAACGCAACTTTTTTTATTTAGATAAGGTTTTTCATGAGTTTTAATTTGAAATAGAATTATTTGAGGGTATTTGTTTGGATAGAAATCGTGATAATGAACTCCATATTGTATGATAAATCTCTATAAAGAAAAGCTGCTTTTCCTCTCAAGAGTTAAAGATTTTAACTCTGGGTATCGCATTTCTTTTTTAGAAGTTTTTAAAGAAGCGAAAATCTCTCGCTAAATGGAAAGGATATCTTCGATAATTGCAGCGACTTTAACGGCGGAATCGTTAACAATGGACATTTTTCTTGCCTTTCTGCCCATCTTCCAACGATTTAAGTTTCTACCCCATTAGGATTCAGACGTTTTTCCGTGCAATCGATCTCTTATAATTTCATCGTAATGAGAGTTCAAGGGTTATTGGTTTCGACTTTTCAGTAAATCAGATTTAAAAACTCCTTTCTGGCATCAAAAAGACATGTAAGAAGTTCCTTTTTTATCGAACTGCAAAATATCGGTATCAATTTTGAAAGATTATAACAACATATTGAACTATTATAAGAACCAATTTTAATGCTGGTACCTTATACTCTTTAAAATCCTTTGAAATCCCTTCAAATGCATAAAATACCTTAAATTTGGCGAAATCCTTAGTTATTGTACAAACCTGAAATAAAATCGTGTAAATCATTTGAATTATGTAATATCTTTTAAAATTCCTTGAAAAATCATGAACACTTGGAAATTCTTACATCCCTTAAAATTTCATTAAATCTGAAAACCCACGTAAAATATTTTGAATGCCCTAAAAGCTTAAAAATCCCTTAAAATTTTAGAAATCCTTAATAATCCACTGTCCAAAAGATTATCAGAGTTGTAATTTTTTTCAAATCTTACAAGTTGACTACTAAGAGTCGATTGGATGTCTATTAATATGCAAAACGTTATTTGACTGTGCCGACCCATTTACGAAACAATCTAATCCTTTCAATTTTCTTTAAATCCTGTGAAACCGCATAAAATTCTTTTAGATTAATGAAATCTTTTAAATGAATCTATTTTCTTTTCTGACGCCTGGGATAATAAAAAATTTATAAATTTCGGAAGAATCTAATAAATATAACTTCTTCAAGACTAATGTGGAGAATTCCTGAAAATAAAACTAAGAATGCAAGGGACAAATTTGAGGTCCGTCTACTCAGCGCCGCCACCAAGACAAATTATAAAATGGAATACGCCATATTTTTTTGCTAATTTTATGCTAAAAAAAATTTTTTTTCTCTTTAAACTTCGGAGAAAAGGGTAGCGGCGCTAGCAGAACGTCTACTCAGTGCCGCCACCTACGAACACTTACTAAAAATCATTATTATGCGATAAACGATAAGTGGAGATTTTTTTGCTTTTTTTGCTGTATGATGACATACATTACGTTTCCCAAAAAACTACCCCTAAGTCTTACACAACTACCCCCTGTAATCAAAAACGTTTTCAAAATGGGAAAACTACCTTCAACAATTTAAACATGTTTTAGGGCTTTAAATTAATCACATAAAACTTGAAAATTTCGCGCTTTTTATAATTTCCTTAAAACTACCCTCCCACTTGAATTTATGCAGCAGAACATTTATATGTATGAAAAAATCATTACAAATAATCAACTTAGAAGAAACTGTTAGTTGGCATTTTTTTCTCTTTTTTCGCTTTCCGATAATATATAATACGTTACCCAAAAACTACCCCTAAGCCATATATACCCTCCCCTCGTCATCAAAAACGTTTTAAAAGTTGTAAAACCACCTTGATCAATGGAAAAATTATTTAGATCTCCAAACTGATTACATTGCACTTAAAAATTTCCATCTCTTCATAATTTTCCCGAAAAACTACCCTTCCACGTGAATCTATGCAGCGGAACATATATATGTATAAAAAAGCATTGAAAATTGTCTAACTTAGAAGGAACTGCTAGTTGATATTTTTTTGCTCTTTTTTTTTCTCTGATAATACATAATACGTTTCCCAAAAACTACCTCTGAGTCATACATACTCACCCCTCGTGATCAAAAACGTTTTAAAAGTTGAAAAACCACCTTGAACAATATAAAAATTATGTAGGGCTCGAAATTAATAAAATGAAACTTGAAAATTTGTCTCTCATTATAATATTGCCAAAACTACCCTTCCACGTGAACCTATGCAGCGGAACAACTATATGTATGAAAAAATCATCAAAAATAATCAAATGTAGAAGACATTGTTAGCTGATATTTTTTTCCTCTTTTTTTCTCTTTGATAATATATAATACGTTTCCGGAAAACTACTCCGAAGTCATACATACCTACCCCTCGTGATCAGAAACGGTTTAAAAGATGGATACCTATCTTTAATAATGTGAACGTGATTTATAATAACAATTGTGAAATGATTTGATGAAACAAATCAATCCTTTCTTCGACCGTTGATATTTATTGATTTCTAATCGTAGATTTTAAATTATTTATGTCTTACGGTCCAATCGTAAATCGAAAAAATAAATATGAGTCAAAAAAACTTGTTCTTCGAAACTCAGATATTTATTTAACAGAAAAACTCCTTTTGAAACTTCCTAACGTTTCGATACACATGCGTACATTTTTCAAAGGTTCTTAACCTAAATAATTATATTAAAGATTAGTAATTATAGTCTGAACAAATATGATGGATAATTACCTAGATTTAAATACATTGTTACCTGAGTTGATGATAATTTAAAATAGTCAAACAGATCAATTTTCAGACAAAAAAGTAATATTTTAGTCAATAATGTAAAAAAAAAAATGAACTAAAATTTAGTCATTTTTTAGAAGTCTCAAAAGAATTTTTTCGAGACTTCACTCGATTTAAACTACATTTTTTTAAATTTGTATGAGAAAAACAAATTAGCGTAGGTTAGGACAGACGAACAGAAATTGACAGTTTCAGAAATACATGAAGAATATGTAATGAAAGATGATATAATAGGCAAGTTTCCATTGAAAACCACTGATGTGGAAGCGCGTAATTGAGTTTAAATATGAAATAAGAAATTTAAAAAATTTTTTTAAATTAAAAAAAAATTTTTTTCTTAAATTTAAAAAAAAATTTTATTATTAATCATCAGTATATGTATATATGTGTATATATATGTATGCTATATGTGTATATATGTATGCTTATGTATGGATGTGTACATATACACATTTACAAAAAAAATTTTTTTTTAATTTTTTAAAAAAATATTTAAAAATTTTTTAAATGTCTTATTTCAAATTGAAACTCAATTACGCGCTTCCACCTCAGTGGTTTTCAATTGAAACTTGCCTATTACATCATCGTTCATTACGTATTCTTCATTTATTTCTGAAACTGTCAATTTCTGTTCGTCTGTTCTAACCTACGCTAATTTGTTTTTCTCATACAAATTTAAAAAAATGTAGTTTACATCGAGTGAAGTCTCGAAAAAAATTTGTTGAGACTTCTAAAAAATGACTAAATTTTAGTTAATTTTTTTTAAATTATTGACTGAAATGTTACTTTTTTTGACTGAAAAATGATCTGTTTGACTATTTTAAATTATCATCAACTCAGGTAACAATGTATTTAAATCTACGTAATTATCCATCATATTTGTTCAGACTATAATTACTAATCTTTAATATAATTATTTAGGTTAAGAACCTTTGAAAAAGTTACGCATGTGTACCGAAACGTTAGGAAGTTTCAAAAGGAGTTTTTCTATTAAATAAATATCTGAGTTTCGAAGAACAAGTTTTTTTGCCTCAGATTTTTTTTCGATTTACGATTGGACCTTAAGACATAAATAATTTAAAATCTACGATTAGAAATCAATTATAATAAAAAATTAATTACATGACGCTTAAGAATTTCTCTCTCATTATAATATTCCTAAAACTAACCTTCCACGTGAACGAATGCAACAGAACATCTTCCGCTGGAAGATGTAATCAATTGGAGTTCTAAATCATTTTTGCATTGTGCAGGGTGGTTTTCCAACTTTTAAAACGTTTTTTCTGACAAAGGGAGAGTATGTATGACTTAGGGGTAGTTTTTAGATAACGTATCATATATTATTGAAGAGCAAAGAAAGAACAAAAAAATATCGATTAACAGTGTTTTCTAAGTTGTATTACTTTTATGCTTCTTTCATACATATATATGTTCCGCTGTATACGTGCACATCGAAGGGTAATTTTTGTGAAAAATTATGAAGAGGGGGGAATTTTGAAGTGCCATGTAATCAATTTGAGTTTCTAAATAATTTTTGCATTCTTCAAGGTGGTTTTCCAAATTCTAAAACGTTTTTGCTGACAATGGGAGAGTATGTATGCCTTAGGGGTAGTTTTTAGGTAACGTATTATATATTATTGAAAAGCAAAAAGAGAGCAAAAAAATATCGATTAACAGTGTTTTATAAGTTGTATTACTTTTACGCTTCTTTCATACATATATATGTTCCGCTGTATACGTTCACATGGAAGGGTAGTTTTCCGGAAAAATTATGAAGAGGGGGAAATTTTGAAGTGCCATATAATTAATTTAAAGTTCTAAATAATTTTTGCATTCTTCAGGGTGGTTTTCCAACTTTTAAAACGTTTTTGATGACGAGGGGATGGTATGTATTACTTAGCGGTTGTTTTTGGGTAACGTATTATATATTATCAAAGAGCAAAAAAAGGGAAATGAAATCGACTAACAGTTTTTTCTAAGTTCTATTATTTTTATCCTTTTACCAAAAATATATCTTCCGCTGCATACGTCCACGTGGAAAAGTAGCTTTTCAGGAAAATTACGAAAAGGGGGAAATTTTCAAGTGTCATGTAATTAATTTGGAATTCTAAATAATTGTTGCATTGTTAAAGGTTGTTTTCCAACTAAGTTGTATTATCTTTTATGCTTTTTTCATACATATATATGTCCCGCTGCATACGTTCACGTGGAAGGGTAAACATGTTTACATTGGTGAAGGTAGTTTTTCCATTTTGAAAACGTTTTTGATCACACGGGGTAATTGTGTAAGACTTAGGGGTAGTTTTTTGGGAAACGTAATATATGTCATCATAAAAAAAAAATCTCCATTTATCGTTTATCGCATTATATTCATTTTTAGTGAGTTTTCGTAGGTGGCGGCGCTGAGAGGATGTCCTGCTAGCGCCGCCATCCTTTGCTCCGAAGTTTAAAGAACAAAAAATTTTTTTTAGCATAAAATTAGCAAAAAAAGCAAAAAACTATAGCGTATTTCATTTTATAATTTGCCTTAATGGCGGCGCCGAGTGGACGGACCTATAAATTTGCACAACGACCATAAAATTTTCCTATTGCAATTTGAAGAGAGATAACAAATATTCTAATAAAGAAAAGAAAAATTTTTTTTTACCAAAACAAAAAAGAAAAAAGAATATAAGAATGCAACCATCCAAATCTTCAGGGGGAGAGCATCGTGGTTTCGTTGCTGTTCCTGCTTGCTCGATTTATTTATTTTTTTGCCTTCATATAGGTGCTGTATGAGTGCCGAACCGTTGGTGATTATTTTTAACAAATTATTTTATTGTGATTTTGATAATAATAAAAATAAAACAGACAAAAGAAATAAAAATAAAATAAAAAGGGGTATAATTGCTTTCTTTCTCATTTTTCTTTCCTATTTTTAATTTATGTCTAAAAACAGAATTTCTTTTCTTTTTGAGGAAAACATTTTTGTGTTCCTTTTCTCAGATTGCAACAGGAACATTTTATGGTCGTTGTTTAAATTTAGTCAATGGATTAATTGATTATTAGACGCTAAATAGGGTTTTTAATTTGATTTTAACCTGATTTTAATTTCTTAAATTTTAATCTTCCAGGCTAATAATTTAAAATTAATTTAAGCATCCAAATCGAATCGATTATGTATCGAAGATACAAATGAAGAGTCCGCGGCCTAAACCTTTTAACTGACGTGTTTTTCGTATTTTCTTAAGCATTCTGGAACGAAACGGCAAAAGTCCTTTTCATTTTTTATAGATTTTCGAAAATCGCCTTTTAGTATCCAGAGCACAGGTCTGCGATACGATTTTCCTTCGCCGTGTAAAATTTCGGAAAAGTCGGTTAACAGCAGTAGACTGCGGACCATTCAACTGGTCTCAGTTATCAAATCTTAAAACATTAATAAAATGTTCCCATTTTAGGACATACTGCTCCGTCCTTAAGCACAAGATTTATTGACTTTTACCACAGTTTAAAAAATTAAGTTTCAAGTAAAAACTACAAATATTCCAACAGCCCGACATAAAAAGTTTTCCTATTTTCTAAAGACATGCAACGCACAAATATGTAAAATGTCACCAATTATCTTTTCACTGTTTAGAGATCTGACCAAGGAAACCAGTTGTATTTCTGATATGTAATCGATTCAATTTTGATTCCTAAATAAATTTCAAACTCTGAGTCTGAAAAATGTCGTATTTATAAGGTTCTTCCTAAATTCATAAACTTAAATCTCGTGTAATGTTAAAAAATCCATTGCAGCTTTCAAATTTTCTAAACGTTTTAAAATTTTTACTATTTGGATGGCGGATGTTATGTTTTCGCCAGTCGATTTTCGTGATTTTTTTCAGG
>NC_046661.1:106837170-106842786 GCF_010883055.1 Belonocnema kinseyi | reverse complement strand
TTTTCTAATATAATTATAGTTAACGAAACGATTTTTGTTGCCTCAGAAAAGTATAAAATGGCGAAGATATAAACAGTCGCCGTTGAAGCTAACCGGAAGGGAGGCCAAATGCGGTGTACATTCTAGCACCTTGTAGGATTATACGAGACAGTCTGCTCAAAAAAATTGTTTGGTCTTAGGTTCATCCAAGAATTTCTGAGGTTTATTTTGAATCCTAAATTAGGATTCCACTTTTTCGAATTATCTTAAAATCGTTTAACATCTCCATGAATTAATTAAAATCTCTAAAATCCGCGTAAGCCTTTAGAAATCCTAAAATGCCCTCTGAAATTTAAATTTATTTATTCACTGAAGTTCTTCAGGAATTCATTGAAATCTTTTAAATATATACCATTAACATCCTTGATAACTTCTTAAAGTCCTTTGAAATGTTCTGAAATCCTACGAAATTCTTCGAAGACTAGAGGTGTGCAGTCATTTACACGGATTTTCAATTCTTGACCTTTGAATTCAC
Source organism: Belonocnema kinseyi (assembly GCF_010883055.1). Lineage (NCBI taxonomy): Eukaryota > Metazoa > Arthropoda > Insecta > Hymenoptera > Cynipidae > Belonocnema > Belonocnema kinseyi. The sequence goes on along the minus strand of NC_046661.1, from coordinate 106,842,272 downwards.
TTTTCTGCCAAAGAAAGAGTAATTTTGGTTTCAAAAATTGTAATAGTAGGATTAAAATGCTTTTTAATATAGTAGAAAAAATTGTACGTTTCACTGATTGATGTGCATTATTGAAAGCTCGAGAGAAACAAATATAAAAACTGTCATCCTTGAGTTAATTTCTGATGTGCCTCAAATGTCCATTTATTATCTAGTGATTTTTAGACATGAATGTTTTGTAGGTAATGGCTCGAATTTGGACACCAAGAGTGGCTCGAACATGGCACACTTTTTTTCGACAAAAAGATCACCATTAGACATTATTCAACTTTCTTAATGTTAATAAGAATGCACTCATGTATTCATATACTGAATGCATTTTCTGTAATAGGTACTACACTTTAATAGAGGAGAAATCTTTGGTAGAGTGCAGCGAATGATCCCATAGTGGTTGCATCGGAGAATTATCAGCTCTATGGATCTGCGACTATTAGTAGATGGGTAAGGCGGGTTCTGGATACAGATTTTCTGTATAAATAGCAAAAATGTTGCTAGAGCGTAAAAAGCTGTAAAATTGGCTTCACTCCTTGTGCTGACTAACGATATTTTCAGCCCCAAAAATATGGAATAGGAGATGATATGATACACGATATCGCAATATTAAACTATTTAATACCAGCTATTCTCGGAATTAAAGTTTTTCACCCCAAAATAATATAATTTTTTATGTATTAAATGTTTATCGTAATAATGCGTCATTGAAAATTTCGGAGATCATGCAGGTTCCAACACGTTTTTCAGTAAACAAAATTCCATTCTGATGACGTCATCATCGATTACTGGAATCCTTATATATGTGAACTAAATTAATCAAATGTTCTCCTTTGTTATTTGCCGACAGCGGTGTCATATTTCATATAATGTTAAGCAATTCTCGATAAAAAAAATTCCATTTTGATGACGTCATCATGATTCCTGGAAACCTTAGCTTTGTAAAGTAAATTGAATAAACGTTTAAAGGCGCATTGTTTTTTTCACTCTTATGTTAATTATTGCATCATATGGTGAAATGCTACGCAAAATTCTCCAGAAATTGGGTAGAAGGGGTAGGTGTCTACAAGAGGAGGCTAGTTCTGCTCTTTCTTTAGTTAGTTGTCGGATGCCAGATTGTAAAGAAGAAAAGCAACAGGAGCTAAAAAGTCGTTTAAACGTATTCCTAAAGAACATTCAAGAGCTGAAGCAACTCATTCAAGTGCAAACTGATATACAAACTCTAACAAGGAAATTTAAAAGTGCAAATCTTGAAGATAAGAAGCAGTGAAGAAGAAGAAAAAAATGGATTTCCTACAATTAAACAAAACCGCTCGCAGTGAAGATTTTCTTCCAACAAAGAAGCTGACAAACCTAGAAGTTAACAAGGGATACGAAATAACGGATATTAAGGAGGCTAATACAAAATATGGAACGAGAACGCTTGTAATCATAGAAAACAAATTCACCATTTTTCCACATCAAAGAATGGAAAAACTGTTTAAAGAGGATAACAATCTGTTTATGCAAATGAAGAAAGTCTGTGAAGAACAGCATCTTGAAATGATGTATTTGGGTGGACACTTCGACTCCATTGAATTTGCGGAGACAAATGTATAAGTGTGTGTGCAGTTTTTCAATTATCGTTCAGTCTGTGACAAGCTTCAGTGAGATATTCATCATGCTGTACACTATACGAAATCAAATGTTATATGCGATCAGATACAACCTGAATTCATCATTCACAAAACAAATCATTGTCGGTGTTGAATTAAAAAAAGACGAAAAGCTCGCCTCAGCAGTGAAACCTCAGGCCAGTCATCCTCATGCAAGTATAATCCTGAATCCTTAAGAGTGGAAATTGTTCATAAGTTACTTTAACCTCATGACACTCTTCTTTGATGGCCAAGAGCAACAACAATGCATCGACTGTGGAAAGGACCCCGCACAGGAAAATGGCTTTCAGTGGATTTAGCTGAAAGTTTGTAATTTTTAAGGATATAAGTGCCGGATAAAATATGCGTAAAAAAAATACAAATAAATGGACAGTTTCAGCGCTATGCGGCGCTAAGCGCTCAAGATCAGTAAATAACACGATTTGCAAACAGATTTTGTTACAAAAGCGATGTCAACATAGAAATCACGATTCAGATCGTGGTCTGTCATATTTTCGCCTACAAAGTTGACTTATATTACGCGCTTCTCAAAAGGATCAAACGCTAAGCGCCCAAGATTTTAACTTGACTAATTCATCACTTTTTTAATCGCAGAAATGGTACCCAAAGTAACATTAGTAAATATTGCGTACATTCCAATAATTACATTGTACTGTTCTCAAGAGTGTCGAACGCTAAGCGCTCATAATCAGTGAATAGAACGAATTACAATAGATTTAGTTACAAAAGCGATGTCAACATAGAAATCATGGTTCAGATCATGGTCTGTCATATTTTTACCTACACTGTTGACTCTTATAGCGCGCTTCTCAGAACGATCAAATACTAAGCGCCCAAGATTTTAACTTGACTAATTAAACACTTCTTTAAAGGCAGAAATGGTACCCAAAGTAACATTAGTCACTAGTGCGAACATTCCGATAATAACAGTGTACCCTTCGCAAGAGGGCCGAACGCTAAGCACCCATGATCAGCGAATAGAACCAATCCTAGTAGCTTTTGCGAAATATTAAACTATTTCTGGCTCTTGATTCGGGTTCGCTTGTTCACCTCTATTAGCAGCAGAATCCTTTGAAACAAGGAAGTTTGAGGACACTTTACGTGTTGCTGGTGACGTGCATAACCCAGGAACCATAAAACGCTTGCAATATGTGCGCAAGTGCCAAGAGTTCTGGCCCCTGACTTACATGTGCAGTAATAACCGAGAAGCGTTTGGTTATTGTCTGGTCCTATGTCATTGATCTCATTCAACGCTATCCACAGCTGGTACCTTGTCGCATTTCGGAAACGAAAAGATACTCGTATTCTGATTAAACCAGGTTCATTAAGTCGCGTATCTAGTTGAAACTCCTCATCTTCTTCTCGTTGCAGTTTGTCTTGAACGTAAGATGAGGCAAGTTCTACTTTATATACGCCGATTGTTATGTTGCGTATTTCTTTCAATGTGAGGCGAGGAAATTGTGGTACTCGAAGTTCATGCAGGTGATTCCAGTTTGCATTTCCGTAGCGCATCTCGATAACAGGATGGTATTGATTAATTATAGCACCAGCAATACGAAGGAAGTCCCTTAGATTGTGTACATGAGCCATCGGAATGGTTTTCTCGAAGAAGTTGAAAATGGACTTTATGGGGCCATTTCTGGATTCCACTATCCATTTAGATTTCGTTATTAGCCGAGCTTCGTTTGCTTCTTCCGTTACCAATTGACTCTGTCCTTGTTGGAGAAATGATGGTAGCTTGGACACAATTCCTAAGCGTTCTAAAAGTGGTTGGGCATCTCTATATCCACAGTCCTCTATAAAAATATCACCAATGTCAAAAAATTCTCTCATACCTTCCACATCTCTTTCAAATTCGTTAATAAGCATTTGTGCGTCATTGTTTCGCGAGTCAGAAAAGTATGGTCCTTGTATTTCAAGTATGAATGTCCCGGAATCCTATACGGTCTATTAATCGCTTGTAGTCCAGGAAGCAAGGTGCCTAAGATGAAACCATGTTCGTTCAAATGATTTAAGCATGCTCTTGTTTCTTCGGGAATGAAAATGTCCATGACAATAAAAGCGTTAACTCTACATTCAATTGAAAGCCTTGGCGTATTAACATTAGCATTACAGAACATGCACGTTTGCCTGCAAGTTTGTGTAAGAACATTCAGTGTTAAACAGCCTGGGTCACGTTGGAGCTCCTCTATCTCATTGCGAATCGATTGATTGCAATTGAGACATAACCTACTCTCATCCGTGACTTCAAGTGGTGGTCTTCGAAGTTGAAGGCGTCTAAAAATTGCAATGTTTTGCCTATCAGGATTTTTATTTCCATCAATTCGAGCCATTTGTCCTGGTTGATAGACTCTATCGCACACATAGCAATTAACTTGAACTCTGAATGCCATTTTTTAAACCATAAGAGATACAAGCTCTTATGGTCTTGAAAGGCAGAGGAATGTATTAATAAAACGGAAGAAAAATTCCGAAACAACAAAATAAAACAAATCAACACAAGAAACTAAATATAAAAGGGAATTATAAATACAACACAATTAATACAGAAGGGAACAGATAGGAATTTTTTTTTCTAAGCTTACCAATAAAATTATTATCCGTTCTCGAGACCTTTCACAAAAGAAATGACAAGCATACCATCGTCAATGGAAATAATAAGTAAATGCCGTTTAATATACGGGGCATTATTCCTCAACTGCCCCAACTCAAAAAGTCATGTTTTTCGATTGTCTCTAAATTCTGGGAATATGTTCGACTACCCAACAGTAGTTAATCCACAAACTTATAGACCAGGATTACCAACCCTCCCCAAGTGAGGGGGGGGGGTGAATTTTCAACCCCAATACCTGCAGGGGTAGTTTCAAACGCCTGTAACATCCTTTCTAATTACGCGATTTAAAATTTTTATGAGGGTTTTGGAAAGTGCTTTTTACACGCCTTCATCCTATTTTATTATTTATAACAAAAAAAATTGTTTAAACCATTTTTTTCAATAAATCAATTGTTTATTTAACTTTTTTCGCAATTTAGGCATCTACGATTTGTTTTTAAATAGTCTCAAAAGCAAGCTTGACTTTTTTACTATGAAAAATGTCTAATAAGAAAATGGACAAATTGAAATTCATTGAGTTACAGAGCCGGTTGTAGAGGGAGTCCTCGCGCTCGCACTCGGGCGTTATGCGGCAGCATACCGCGGAACAGTTTTCAAGTATGCCATTTTTTTTTATTACTCACATTGATCCAAAATTGCATGAAGTCATCGGAAAAAACTATTCAGTAATGTTAACAAGTAAGTTTGAAGAATTTAAAATTTTTTAAAGTTATTATGAAAAAATATTAAGTAAAAAGCACTTTCTTAAAAATGAACAGTATTTTTCTGAAGATAAATGATTCCTCACAATTATAATTTATTAT
>NC_046661.1:106824637-106837070 GCF_010883055.1 Belonocnema kinseyi | reverse complement strand
TCGATTACGTTTAGGCTTCGGGAAAACCTCACTTTTCTCCTCATAGGAAAATCGTTTCAGATCCAGCTGTCCCTTTGCGTTCGGAGCGAATGAATGATATTTCAGTGTACCTGGTATCGTCACAGCCTTAATAAATCGATCTGCTAATTTTATTGTCATCGCTGCATGCTCTTCTTTGCTACTAAAAAATACGACAGTTTCCTTCAAGTTTTCTCTGCCCCATTCAAATAACTCGTAAGCTGTTAAGATCTGATTGTCAGTAAAAAGCACTTTCCAAAACCCTCATAAAAATTTTAAATCGCGTAATTAGAAAGGAAGTTACAGGCGTTTGAAACTACCCCTGCAGGCATTGGGGTTGAAAATTCAACCCCCCCTCACTTGGGGAGGGTTGGTAATCCAGGTCTATAAGTTTGTGGATTAACTACTGTTGGGTAGGCGAACATATTCCCAGAATTTAGAGACAATCGAAAAACATGACTTTTTGAGTTGGGGCAGTTGAGGAATAATGCCCCATACGTTTGATATATATATGTTTAATATAATAATAAGGGAATGCCGAGGTTTCAACTTTTTTTAAGTCATTAGGTCTACTTTCAGTTCGTCGCTCATTCTGAAGTCGTTCGCTTTTTGCTTTATAAAACGACAGTCGTTCATCATGCAGCATTCACACATTATTTCCATCGACGACGGTATTTTTGTCTGTCATTCCTTTTGTGAAAGGCCTTTGAAAAAGTAATTTCTCAGTCAAGTTCCAATCTTCTGCGCTTAGCGTTTGCCCGTTCTGAGAAGCGCGCTATATGAGTCAACGGTGTTGACTCATATTGTCATTGGTTTGGCTAAACATGTTACTGACCACTTCTTGATGCGTGTTTCGTATACAGGCATCGCTTGTGTCGCTAAAGCTACTAGGATTGGTTCTATTCGCTGATCTTGAGCGCTTAGCGTTCAACCTTCTTGCGAAGGGTAGAATGTTATTATCCGTATGTGCGCACTTGATACTAATGTTACTTTGGGTGCCATTTCTGCCTTTAAAGAAGTGATTAATTAGTCAAGTTAAAATCTTGGGAATCTGTTGCAATTCGCTTTATTCACTGATCTTGAGCGCTTCGCGCCGCGTAGCGCTAAAACTGTCCATTTTTTAAAAATTTTTTACGGATATTTTATCTGGCACTTATAACCTTAAAAATTACAAAGTTTCAGCTAAATCCACCGAAAGCCATTTTCCCATAAATTTAGTGCGGGGTCCTTTCCATATGCACATGATTATATCTTTTGCAAATTATATAGTGGCTTTGGAGAAAATTCAAGAAACGCGAAAATATTATCCATTTGTACTGCAAGAAACAACGTTTGCTGTTCTTCAGGAAGTCAGCCCTTGTGTTGACCGGTATCTTCTGGATCTGAGTGTTATGCCGTTTCAACATACAAAAAATGTCATTATTGAGACCATCGCTGAAAGTTGTATGGCGTAAAGTGAAATCACCATCTGTGAAAAGTGTAAAATCTTATATAGGAAAAAACTATACAAGTTTAAAAAGTAAAGGATTGAAAAACTTATATTTGATAATCTTATGCGATTTGAAATTCTATTTCTTGAAATGATGACTTCTTATAGTCAGAATGTGTGTGAAGAAGTGATTGCGAAATTACCAGAACTCAGATGCGTGAATGGTAGCTTTATAAATTGAAAATTTTATGTATTTTTTTTTGAAAGAAATATCTCGATAAATATATATTTCAAATTAAATTCGCCTTTTTTCATTTACTAGATTAAGATAGGTAGATGTGTGAGTAAAAAACATATATACATGAACATGATCAACTTTATTCAGAAAAAAATTAAAATTAATACAAAAGATACTTACAAGCTAGACTTATCTACCCAACTATTGTGTGAGTCATCGAAACCTAATTATTTTACAAATAGCTCATTTCCTCGCTTTTTCAGTACTTTTTCAATCAAATAAATGTCTGGATGTCTAACTTCGCCTAGTTTTTGCTCATAAAAACTATCTACAATAGATTTACCTTGATAATCTTTAACCATATACATCACTGGTTTAGTATTCTTAACATGGCTTACGGTAAATATTTCAGTTGTCCAATTTGGTGTGTAGCCTTTCTCAAAAACATGCTTAAATTTACTTATACGCACTTTATCTCCAACTTTAAATTTCGCTTTCTCAACTGCATGTTTAACACTGTTATTTTTAAATACATCAAACAACAATTGCGATACGCCAGTTCTTGAATGGAATCCACATCAACTTTCAAAATATTTAAACTTTTATATGAGGAAGTTTCTAGAGTTTCAATCATGATGTTATTGATAACAACTTCAGTTCGCAAGGAAGCTATGACATCATGCAGAGTCTGAATTACTTGCTGTAACGCATGTTGCATCATATTTAAATTTACTGCATCGTCTAAATCTTTTGCATCAGCGACATTGGACAGCTTTTTCTTTCCGATATCATAATGCCAATCGGTGGTGAATTTGAATCCAACTCCTGGTGTACCTCGACTTGCCATCTTAGCTCGCTTAATATGACGTCCGAACACATCGATACTCATTTTGCAAATGACCAAATATCGTCAAACTGATAAATAAATATTAATTAACAATAATAAATTGATAAATTAATTTAAAAAATTGATTAATAAATAATACCAGCCTCTCGTCATTCTACAATAATTGACATAATTTCATTTGTGTGACTTGGATTTCCCGCTGATTGAGATGCTAACAGTAAACGCAATCTATCAACTAATTCGTTTGGATCATCCCAATAAACGTAGTCTAATTTATTAGCCTCTGTGCCAACCATATATTTTGGAATTAAACCGTTACCCATTGAAGAGCGCTTTTCAACTTGTTTATTGTTAGTTTTCAAAGGTTAAAGGGGAATTAGTTTTTTTATAAAATTTGTATATTCGAAAGAATTATTATAACGAAAATCCCCATCGACTCTATAATGTTTTCGATGCAAATTTGTTGAAATTGCAATATTTTTAAAACTTTCAAGGTCTTCATTATTTATAACAGTACTATTTGGTATCTTTCTAAAAACAAAAGTTCAAGCAAAGCCACAGTCTTTGTATAGCTTACAATGACTATATTGATTACATTTTTATTAAAACTTATCGAAGAATCTCCAATCATTAGTCTGTCTTTCGATAATTTTCGTACACCATAAACATGATCTATATCTCTCCTTCTCTCCCCCAACTTTTGAAGATAATCAATTGCTATAGCACTTGATTCAAAGGAAACTGGTGTTTCCAAATCCTCTGAAGTCTCTAAATCGTATGCTGACAAGAATAAAGTGTCATCATCATCTTGATCATTTTGCTCTTCACCATCATTTTGAACCTCTTGCTGAAATTGTTCTTCAGATTCACTCTTGATTTCATTTTTAATTTTATTACAGTTTTAAAACCATTAACTATTTTCTCAAGTGGTGTAATGATGGGCTTAAAGGTACCATTTAATGTCTGATCAACTGTTTCTTTACCCAACTTTAGTAAACTATGCTTTCGTCGAATTGCTTCACTAGCTCTAGCAATTTCATGCAAAATATGTTTTTGCTTAAGAAAGCCCTCCTCACGTGTAGACATGTTAATACCGTAGTGTTCAAAGTGTAACTGTCTCTATGTAGTCATTACATACATATTTATTGCTTTTCCAGATTAACAAAACAGTCAAAACCTTTTCTACATCTACCTTGATTCAGATTTCTATCCTTAACAATTACGACAAATTCATTCTTATTATCATACCAGCAAGCTAAACATACCGTTTTAAATTGTGAATAAGGCATGTCACTATTCACATAATCATCATATATATGCTTCACAGTCATCTCATTTTGTTTAAAAAATACAAGCAAATTAAAATTATCACGTATAAGATGTTTCGGAATACGAGCATATGTCTGACTTGAATAGAAACAGTCAACATACTTGTGCCTACCCATTGAAAAAAAGCTTTTACATTATCTTGCTTTTCACAGGCTACATCATAAAATACAAACACTGAATTTGAATTAGCTGCATAAAATATTACAAGTCAACATGCTCATTAAAAGGATAGTACTCAACATCAGCTAGCTACTGAGTTCAGAACTTTTTCTAAAAATTTGTATTTTGGTTGATTTAAAGATCTACGGTAAACATACACATTTTTAAATCTCAATCCATTTAGGTGTATTAACAGAGCCAACAAAGCATTTGTCTTTCCATAGTTGGAAGGTCCACAAAATATTGCTCGTACACTGCTTGGTAACAGATGTCCATGCCGTTGTTCTCTCTTCTCATGTTGTATAAGCGAATCGAAATTATCGATAGGTAGTTTTATAGGTTGTGCTTCAAACTTTATCTTGACTATGAATGAGTGAAAAACTATAAATGTCAGGTTTATGTAGGTTCAGTCTTTAGTCTGAAAGTATCTTTCAAACAGATATGATCTTCACGGTGACAGACCTACAGTCAGTCGTAAGCGATCCTCGAAAGAGGCAAGACGTGGAAAAGGTCTGTTGAATAAAATTATTAATAATCTTCCTGTAGAGTTACATATTCCTGGATAATATAGAGTTTAAAAACTCAGCTGACAGTGTACTAGCTGAAAAAGCTTGGGAACGTGTCCTTGCTCAGGACGCAGGCTTGGGTGAAAAGGCCGCTGCTTGGGGAATAACTAATGCAATGAACATTATATCAAAATTTGGTATGGGTCTTAAAAGTAAAAGGTCTACCACCACACTAAAAAAATAGTTACAGCCCCTGAAAAAGCAATGATACCAGGTAATGATGCACAAACTGTTATCAAATCTGCTTTTGGAGGTGCACGTGCAGCTGTAAAAAAGACTGGCGGAAAAAGAAATGTAAAGAAACCTCGAATTTTACCAGTTCCAAAAAAATTGGGTAGCTTTCTACCCTTTCTTATACCTACCTTTCCCGGTATAAGTTCTACTGGTGCGTTAGCTTTTTGAGCTGCGGGAATAGCTGAAGCTGTTAATGATTCAAATGATGCAAAACGAAATCTTGAAGAAAGAAAACGTCATAATGAAGTAATGAAAGCCATTGCTGTGGGGAAAAATCTTTATTTGAAACCACATAAAGAAGGATTAGGACTTCATCTAAAACCATATAATCAAGGAAGGGGACTTAAGTGCAAATTAAAAAACTTAAAGAGACGCTACCTCACTGAGCATTAACCGATGCAGATTCACTTAAATTCGCAAAATCTTTAAAAATTAAACATTTTAAGATTGTTTTTATGCGTAATGGATTACCAAACTGTAGGCCACGTAAATGTGAAAGTGATATTGTGAACCTTGATGATAAAAAAAATCCAGGTACTCATTGGGTTACGTATAAAAAGTTCAACAGTAAAATAATTCATTTTTATTGCTTTGGCAACCTCAGGCCACCTTTGAATCTCTTTAAGTATCTTGGCGTTGGTAGCGTAAAATGTAACCATGAAAGGTATTAAAATTATGATACATTTGTATGTGGACATTTATGCCTTAAATTTTTATGCAATCAATTAAAATCTCAAAGTACGTATAATCTGTATAAATGTAGAGGCTAATGATTTTAAGCCATTACACTCTTGGTCTTCTGGAATTTCTAGCCTTTAACTCAATTCCCAATGTAGACACTGGTCAAAATAAATTCTACGTGGGTATAGAAATAATTGAATTACCTACAGGAAGTTATGAAATAGGCGATATGCAGCGCTATCTACAGAATGTTGGAGTAAAACAGGGTATTGATATTCATATTCAACCTAATAATAATAATACATTACGAAGTGACATATATTGCAATCGAGATATGAATTTTGAAAAGTCAGACTCAATTGCAAGTTCATTAGGATTAACACCAAGAATATTGGAACTTAATAAACATCATGAATCTGACCAACCAGTATCCATCATTAAAATAAATGCTATCAGATTTGAATGTAACATAACTACAGGAGCGTACATCAATGGTCGAAAAGTGCACACTTTTCATGAATTTTTCCCCGTTGTTACCGAAAGGATATAAGATAGTGGAAGTCCCAACGCACATCATTTACTTGCCGATCGCCATAAAGACAATAGATTATATACAGCTCCGTATAGTTGATCAAAACGGACATTTGGTTAATTTTCGTGGAGAATTTATAACCCTCAGACTGCACATCAAGCCTTTACAATAATGGATATTGTTTTCAATAAAAAGGTTGGATTCAGCTATAATACTTTAGTACCATAGAGCAAGAGCATCAGTCGACAACAGACTGTCAAAGGGATAACACCTCAAAACGTACTGCTGCTGTATTTGTGCTTGTATCTGAATTTTGCATATCGACGTTTGATTGTTTGCAATGGAGGGGGAAATTTTAAATATTGAAACTCGCATTATTTTCGACGAATCTATCGCTCATTGTGAAGTACATGCACACCAGTCATATGCTTCATCAAGCTTCAATAATAGTGATGAGATTAGAATTGCAGTTCAGAATCAAGATCATTGTCTCCTGCCGAGCAATAGTTTAGTACACGTACACGGAAGAATCGTAAGAACTTATGGAGCATCAGTAACAAATACAATTTTAGTTTCTAATGCCATCTGTCATTTGTTTGAAGAAGCAAGATATGAAATCATTGCACTAGAAATTGATAGAAATAAAACTGTTGGTCTGACTAGTCTCATGAAAAATTATGTATCTCTAAATTCCGGACAATCACGTTACATACAGAATACTGGCTGGCTTGAAATAAATGATAATAATCAATCATAACCATCGCCGCTGGTTACTTCGATGCAGCCATACCTGTTAGCATGATATTTGGTTTTGCTGAGGATTATCACAAAATCATTGTCAATGCTAAGCATGAACTTATTTTGACAAGATCAAAAAGTGATGCAAATGCCATTTTGCAAGCAGCCCCCATTTAGCAATATAAAATTAAATTAATAAAATAGTGTGGTTATTGCCTAGTATTAGATTATCAGATTCACGCAAAATTCAGTTACTAAAATATATTGAAAAATATCCACCTATTCCAATAAGTCTTCGAACTTGGGAACTGTATGAATATCCTCTACTTTTAACTACTTCAAATCATGATTGGACTGTAAAAACATCAACACAATGGGAAAAGCCAAGATTTGCTGTACTTCGATTTCAAACAAACACAAAAAATAATACTATTAGAAGCTCTAGCAACTTTGATCATTGCAATTTGACTAATGTAAAACTACTTTTAAATGATCAGTCCTATCCTTATAGTAATTTGAATCTTGATATTAATCGAAATAGGTATGCTCTTCTTTATGAAATGTATACGAACTTTTAAGCTAATTACTATGGTAAAGAAGCACAACCATTTCTATCGAGAAGCGAATTTATAGAGTATGCACTTCTAGTAGTAATTGACTGTTCTAAGTATAAACCAATAAGTGGTGTGCTGAAAGGTCAATATAAAAACTACTGTAACCGAGTAGAAATTGAATAGTAGCATATATATAATTAATTATAATCTATTTATTTTTAAGTATAATGTACTGGTTTTTTCTATTGAAAACAAAAAATAATTTTAAATGAATAAGAAAAATTATGTTGTTTTTTCAGAGTTCCTTGTTCCTATAATAATAATAATAATAAGTGCGAATAGTAGATAAGCGAATGATTGGTTGTTAAACGTCGTTGACATTGGAATATTCGGTCTGCTGGATCAGGTTGAATTCAATAGCTATATCAGTTTCGGAAAATGATGAGCATCTAATTTTTCAATTAGCAGTAAATTTGCTTAAAAAATGTTATTTTCAGGTTGCATTATATAAAAAAAAGAACAATTAAGATTCAATTCATTTTCTTATATTTACAATAACTTGTATTTTACAAACAATTTTACAGTTTTTCCATTTCCTCTTTTTCCAATTGACACACAGACACTCACACACACACACACACATATATATTTACAGAAATATGTAGATTATAGACTATGTCTTCCACATCAAAGGTTATACACTAGTACTAGGTCTCTATCTCTCTCACTCACCGACTCATATATCCATATAACTCGTCAAATTAATCACCTTGCTTGTTTTTGCACATATATACAAGTTTTTGTTTAGAATCGCTGTACATAATCTCCAGTCTCCTTTGAGAATTGTATTCTTTATTTTGGAAAATGAATATTAATTTTTATCAACATCCATTGCCTCCTGTGATTGGATTTTGTAGCCCCATGGAAGTGTGTCGGTTGTATGAGGAAGCAGCATCCTCTTATCATCTCGCCAGCTGAAGGCGATCTTGTTTTGCTCAATTGGGTGAACTTCATGTTTACGGCTTCGGATTAACCGTTGAGTTCGAGTAAGAGTTTGATAATGTAGCAAGGTTTGCCTATAGTCCTCAAACGTGATTGTCCTCAAAGTAGACCCTTTAATCCCTTTGGCTTCCTTTTTCTCCCCTTCTTCACCCAAAACTTTATAAGAATACAATTTTGACCTTAGCCCCACAAATTTAGTTACAAATTTCCTGTTACATTCGTCCTTCATGAGTCCCAAGACTCTTTTGTTTAGTAATTCAATTTCGTATACATTATTTGTTGGATAGTCTAAGGTGTCAAATATATCGGAATCTTTTTCAATATACTCATAAAAGTTTGGTTCTGTAGTGTGGTAAATCAAGCTATCTGTGCCGATGTAGAGTAATTTTGTCTTGTCACCAAACGTGTACTTCATGTAATTATAATGAAATTAGTAAATCATTATCTTTGATATGTCTAGAACTGTGAAGCCTATATAGATGGGCTTATTGAATTTAATTTTGGTTTTACTCATTTCAATGATCACCATGTTCTCACCAAATATAGTGCAGCTATGAACGTTTGGTTTGGCAATCAGAGCTTTTGCACCCCATCTTCCCTCCCACTTTGTCACTAACCTAACATCTTTGTGCTTCCTTACGTTCTCCATGGTCTTTCCGAAGACAGAGTTGTTTATGAGTTTGAAGAAATTTTTTTCAAATTTATTTTTTGCCTTCTTTCGCAAATCAGTATTCAAATCAATATAGGCTTTTAGCCATGGCTTTTGCTTGAATTTTAAAACTCGATGAATTTTAACAAGCTTCATTCCCAATTTTAAATACTGTTTTAAGTTTTGATAATGGAGAACGTAATTCGTCTTTGATTTTAAATTGGTAATTAGTTTCGGGATTTTAGATGTTGGAAGAGGAGGTACGAAATGTTCTGGACATAATGGTAGGTCTTTATGGAAATCATGGAGTTTTTCAGGATATTCCAAATCTACTTCAAGAATATAGCCTATTTCTGAATCATCGGGAACGTTGAAAAAATGTGGTTCGTTTTCAAAATCAGTGAACCATTTGAAATTGCTATAGGAGCACTGAGACACAACACCTTTTATTCCTCCTTCAACAATTAATAACATTTCTACATCCGTTAATAGATTGAATTCAATTCTAGTATACTTTCACACAGCATAGAAAGAAAGCCCTGGTACTGTATAGTAGTGTAATGGATCCCAATTATTAGTTTGACTGCAACGACATCTAAAACTTTCAAAAATGTCCGCCAAGAGAAAAACATCATTTTTCAAGTATAAAACCAAATATTCACCGAACGTTTTTAAGTAAAATTTCTCCCACACCTCGCACGTATGATTATAATCTTCATCTGAAATAATCTCATCATTTAATTTAGAATAGAATTCCTCTTATGCTTGCAGACAATCTTCATCTAATTTCAGCCAATTATCAAAATAATCGTATGGAAATACACCTTTCTTGTTAATAATTCAAATTCATCTCATTTTTTGAATATTTTTTTGTAATCAATTTTTCATCATTGATAAGATTTGAAGCTAATTTGGGGAGGCTAACTGGCATAATTCGAAAAGAGCCTATAAATCTGAGTTTAACTTTTCTATTTTGAACCCTTTTCGTAAAGGATGTATATTTTTTCTTGTTGATAGGTAATAATGAGATATCACCCCCAAAGCTTGTAACCAATTCTTTGATGAAAAAGTCAGAGTCGTTGCCAGATAAATTATGAAATACTATAGGAATTACATGTGAGTCTTGGTAATTTACGTTACACCTGTCATGAGAAGGGCCACAGTATTTACCTGTAAAATGGTCATGATCCCGATGTTAAACATCATCTTGGTTAAAATATTGTTCGCAAATATCACAAACTTTTGCGTTTTGAAAATCATACTCTTGCTTTAATGTTAATAGATCCATTGGAACTGGATTTTTAAAGTAAGAATCTACTTTCTCAGCTATCTTTTTTAACTCAAAAACAAACCACGTGATGCAGTCCTTTTCACGATAAACTTGAGGTTCAGATTGTCAATCGTCAAAAATGCATTTCGTGTAATAAGCAACACTTGTAGTTATATGCTTCTGATAAGCATTTTCATGCCTATTCACAACTGGCTCTAACAAACACTCTATGTCAGTATATACTGCAAATTGAACCCTCTCTTTGTATTTATAATTTTTAAATTTCAAAATGTTATCTTCTTCTGTGGGGAGTATCAGTGTGCAATTATAATTTAGATTATCACAATCAATTCTATGTTTTTCAAGAGATTTCTCAAATTTAAACTGACACAAGCACCTGTCACAAAAGTAAGTGCACCAATCATCTTTTGTTATTTGTGATTTTACTAGTCTGGATAGATTTCTTATTATAGCAAAATGATAAACTTCTACATCTAAATCAAAGTTAGTATTTGCAATTATAAGAAGGTGAATATTAAATTTTTTTAATTTTCCTTGGTTAAAAAAACTGGAAGAATTTTCTCTTTCTTACTTTATTTAGCAGGCTCTAATCCGTATACATTTATACTTAAACCGTTCATTTTCTCAAATTTTGGAATATCCTCAAGTGTAATTGAACCGCTGGTGACCAAAAGGGGACACGGCCGGATTCAGCCTAAGAAGTATTGTCCTGAGTGTCAATTTTCAAAATCTTTCTAATTTCAATTTTAAATACTGATACTTGTAGAGAATTTCAAGGCACATCCTTTTTTCCGCTTGCAAAAATTTATAGGTTTTGTAGTTTTTGAGATAATTGGTAAAAAGTGGATTTTTTGAAAACGAAAAATTCCAATCTTTTTTCACTTAAACTCGCGCTAATTTAGCCAATTTTCATCATTTCCCGATTTCCCCAATACAAAGTACCTGTATGAGTCTTCTGAAACTATCTAAGAAAGAAAAACGAGAATATTGTAATAAACAAAAACGTTATTAATTTTTTTTAAGCAATGCAAAAATCATGAATTTTAACCTTCAAGCGCCTCGTTTAGCGAACGAGTTTTAAGCTACGGAAAGCTTTCAGTGAGAAAGTTGTTCATTAATGTTACAAGAAGTTTTCTGGAAAGTTTTAGATCAATTGGATTAATAGTTCAAAAATTATGAATGTTTTAAAATGCAAGCGGTAATCTTGACGCTGCCCAAAAACGTGCCTGGCCGGCTACGTACGCGCTGCAGCGAACGACGTGAAGGTCAAGTCAATCTTACCAATACAAATGCACAACAGTAACTCCAGATATTATCATTACAATAATTTATTTATTTAACATTTAACATATAATATTATGGATATTATTGAACAAGAATAAATTAATCAAACAATATTTTATTAGAAACAACTTTTTGTCATTTTCGTCACTCTCTTCAGTTTCTTCGGCATCTGGATTCTGAGTCTGTACTTTTAAAAAATAAGATTCGAAAAATTCTTTAGCTTTAGCGCTTAAATACTGGAAGAGATTTTTTACATCCTTTATTTTGGCAGCTTTTAATCCAATTCGGTGCGGAGGACTTTTCGAAAGATTTTCTAGTTTAAGCGTAGGTTTAAAGAAAAAAGTGGTTGGATTTTGCAACTCATTGTTGTCAAAAACATCCACTTTTCTATCAGGAAAAACATGCAAAACGAACGCTTTGCTGATTTGGAAATTTTTTGGCTTTCGCATTTTGCCTTTGAAATATTTTTCAAAATCCTGCAGAAGATCTTCACACTTCTCCACCATTGTGAATGAAGGTGAACGAGCATTGCGAATCATTTCTACATATTCAGCTTCAGTTTCAATTCCTTTTAAATTTTTCAGCTTTTGCAAATATGTGCCAAAATGCCTATCGCACTGGCAATAGGAATGGCCTCGAACTGGAAACACATATTTAATCTCGCTTTGCAGATAAATGAACAATAAAACCAAAAAATGAAACACAGTGTAGTTTTCATTTTGTCCCGGACATGAGTCTGAAAATAATGTTATGCTGTTGAACTTGTCTTTAGCAAATTCCTTTAATACCGCGTATTTGATAAAACTGCAAACAGAGTTAGCACCCTTCTTTACAATTCCCTCAAGAATAGGGAACATGTAACTCTGGTTCGTAGTATGTACA
>NC_046661.1:106801032-106824537 GCF_010883055.1 Belonocnema kinseyi | reverse complement strand
ATATAGTTCAGTGAAAGAATTATTTAAAAAATCAAGAATAAAAAAAGTCATAAAATATTAAATTTATGATTAAAATTTATTTAAAAATTGTATTGACGGTTTTCAATCGTACCTGATTTCTGAAATATTTTTTCTTATTTTTAATCCACGAATCTTCATTTCTAGTTCCTTTTCTACCTTCTTTCATTTTAATATCTTTTTCTTTTTGATGAATATTCTCAAAAATATCTCAAAAATCTCAATAATCTCAAAAAAAATGCTTTTCCAACTATTATAAGAAACAATCACTTCGCTGATTCTATGCTTTATTTGTAGAATTTCATAGAAGATGACAAAAAAAGTTACTGTTGTACATTTGTTTTGGTAAGATTCACTTGACCTTCACGTCGTTCGCTGCAGCGCGTACGTAGCAGGCCGGG
Source organism: Belonocnema kinseyi (assembly GCF_010883055.1). Lineage (NCBI taxonomy): Eukaryota > Metazoa > Arthropoda > Insecta > Hymenoptera > Cynipidae > Belonocnema > Belonocnema kinseyi. The sequence continues at coordinate 106,824,118 of NC_046661.1, read as the reverse complement.
CACGTTTTTGGACAGCGTCAAGATTACCGCTTGGATTTTAAAACATACATAATTTTTGAACTATTAATCCAATTGATCTAAAACTTTCCAGAAAACTTTTTTGAATCTTACTGAACAACTTTTCCACTAAAAGCTTTCCGTAGCTTAAAATTCGTTCGCTACACGAGGCGCTTAAAGGTTAAAATTCATGATTTTTGCATTGCCTCAAAAAAAAATTAATAAATTTTGTGTTTATTACAATATTCTCGTTTCTCTTTCTTAGATAGTTTCAGAAGACTTAAACACGTACTTTTTATTGGGGAAATCGGAAAATGATGAAAATTGGCTAAATAAGCGCGAGTTCAAGTGAAAAAAGATTGAAATTTTACGTTTTCAAAAAATCCACGTTTTACCAATTATCTCAAAAACTACAAAACCTATAAATTTTTGCAAGAGGAAAAAAAGATGCACACTGAGATTCTCTAAAAGTATCAGGCTTTAGAATTAAAATTAGAAAGAATTTTAAAATTGACACTCAGGACAATTCTTCTCAGGCTGAATCCGGCCGTGTCCCCTTTTGGTCGCCAGCGGTTCAATTGGAAACTTGGTGTCATTATATTTGAGTTCTGAACCATCAAGCTGCCATTACTGACAAGAGAAAACAATACGAGTCTTTATTTTAACTATTAACTACAGCTTTTTTTCTCTGTATAAAATCAGGTAATTCAATGAAAGTTGAAGCCCCAACTTAAGAAGGGGCGTATCTATTTATGTTAACAGTTAAGCTAACAATTTCTATCAATCACCACCCTGAATCTGATGTTTTTAAATCTTCAATTTTAACTTGAATTTGTTGACGAATTTTATCCTCAAACCATTCACCAATATTCGTAGACGTTAGAATAGGATTATTTTCAGTGCAAACACGTTTTGCATCGATTTTTCCTTCCCTCTCACTAATGCCTTGAAAATACCTGCGAATTCAACGCAAGCTTTGATATTATCTATACTATTAATTGCATTCTTAATTCACGGAATACATATGTGTTTAAAATTATCCAAAAATGTATTTAAATCTTTATAAATTGAATTCGTTATAAGCCCCGTTCTAATTCGTGTTCGAAACGCACTTTCTACACCATCCCAACTCACCCTCTCACACAGTTTCTTCGAAGCTTCACTCATATCAGTTCCCGTCTTGAGCAACTTCTTGAATTTTCTGCTTGCAGTCTTGAGATCATCAATAAACGCCATGATCGCATGGTTTTGGCCGACGGATAGCGGAATGTTCTTCCTCAATATTTTGTTTAATATTCTGATGTTTTTAGTTACTGCCCTCGTCTACAATCTAATTTCATCAGCTGCTGGGGGTTGCTTCTCGAGTATAAGTTGATATCCCATCTTCATGATTTGTAGAACTTTTTTACATTTTTCGAAATCCATTTTGCAACTTTAAATGGAATCAAAGAACACTTATAGAACCACTGTGTAGATTTCCAGTTATTTGAGGTTATGTAAGTCCTGTTGTCAACTGATGACACTTGCACAAACACTGCGTAGATTTCAAGTTATTGAAAGGTTATGTAAATCTTGTTATTAACTGATGACAATTAAAGAAACACTACACAGATTTAAAGTTGTTTGAGATTATGTGAGTCTTGTTATTAACTGATGTAATCACCGAAAAAATTGTACTTTGATATAGATCTTAGAGCGTTTTATACTTCAAATCTACTCGGTGGTTGTTTACCAGTACAATGATAAAAAACAGAGAGCGTACCGCTTATATGGTGCCAATATTGGTTAAATATGGCAACACTGTTGATAAGAATTCCAGGAATTATGATGACATCATCAGAATGGAATTTTGTTTATCGAGAATTGTTTAACTATATATGAAATATGACGCCCCTTTTGGCAAATATCAAAGGAGAACGTTTAATTAATTTAGTTCACATAGATAATGATTCCAGGAATCGACGATGACGTCATCAGAATGGAATTTTGTTTACCCCAGAAATTGTTTAACTTTACATGAAATATGACGCCCCTGTCGACAAATATCAAAGGAGAATGTTTAATTTATTTAGTTCACATAGTTTAATTCATTTAGTTCACATAGTGCCTCCTGCACTCTAGCCACAAGTTTGCTACTCGTTCGGAAACAAGTGCGCCAGAACACGCCCTACCTATCTACTACTATTGCTAATAAGTTCGCTGCACATTATATTCTTTAACATTATATTAATGAATATTTTCATACCGTTAATTTGCTTATTTTTTGTTTATTTTGATTTTTTTCAAGGTGTGCCATTTTTGAGCAACCCGTTTTCGATTTTAGAAAACCTCATTTTATGAAAAACCTTTGTTCGAAAAAGAACCGCTGGTCATATGAAAAAGCAACCGTACCATTCGAACGGTTATTCAGTGGCGTTTCGAATGACCTATTATTTATTAAGTTTCAGTTTATAGAGTCCCAGCAATCCATCGAAAAGGATTTGGTGTGCCATATTCAAGCCATTTCCTCTAACTTCTAAAAAAAGTAAGAACTCATAAGCTAAAGTTCTAAGATAATTTTTACTTTCCGTTTTTGTTAATTTACATTCATGTTGAAAAAAAAAACATTTCGTGACTAACTAGAAGAGTACTAAGCATAAATACGTTTACGTATTTAATAAATATAATACACAGATTCCTAAAAAATGGTGGTGGTTCATCTTAGTAGGGGGGTGCGGGGGGGTATAAAAGGCATCTTCCCCTACATGTGGAGAAGACAAGTGTTTGAATTTGAAATGCTGATATTTATGAATTGAGAAAAATATCGAATTTGAAATTTAATCGTTGGTCGCTATGTTTCTTGAGGAAAACGAAAAACCTGAATAATATGTCGCGCGAGAGACGTGATATTTGCAATGCGAGCGAGTTCTGTGGGTGAGAAATTCTCGAGTGATTTACTACAAATACATATAGTTCGTGACAGGTAAGTACGGTATAAATATGAAAGCCTTCGGTTGTAAAAGAAACATTTTTATTCAGACCTGTGAGCCCATCTTGTGTGGTAAATACCTACATAATTTGAATGATGCATTCGCTCACTTTTCAGGTTGACCTGACTGCAAGTCACGCAGGTGACTCGGTGTTATTCTGAGTCTAATCATTCTTCCTACTCTGAGTCATTCCTCTTTTCGGGTTAACAATGGTTTGAGACAGCTTTCACAAAAGAAGATAATTTAATATACAGAATTAAGAGCTTTCCTTTTTTTGAACGATTAATAATAAATAAAGAAAATGCGAAATAGTATAGAAATTCACCTCAAATAAAAACAAAAAAGTGATTTAAATTCATTACAATGGGTAGCCAGTTTGTTTATAACGTACGCGGAGGAGCTCCTGAGGACCCCCCCCCCCCCCCCCCCCCCCCCCCCTAGGCACTCATGCTATAAAGCCTATTTTTCCACACCCGTTTTTATTATCAAGCCAAAGCGCCGAAACTGTTTACCTTCACCGATTTTTTAGATTTAAGTGCAATTCGTTGATTGCAACGTCTTTTTAATGTGTAAGAGGTATATTCATACCTCTTACACAGTAAAAGGAAAGTGTTAACAAAGCACCAATATCAGGGTACCATATACCTGCAACAGAAATTAACCTTGAGGTGTGAATGCTGCACCGTAATGTAAGGTACAGATTCTACGCTTTCGTAACTTCTTAAATACTTTTCAAGATTTGAAATAGCCATGTCTAAATGCATTGTTTACTATTTTGACAGCTTTGCTAATTGTATGTAATGGTCATTGAAGTTTAGCATGTGCGTTGTTCGCACTTTGTAAAATTGAGCAATTAGGTATTTCAGATTAGGTGGGGATATCCAAGATTTTTGCACGCTAAAGGGGCAAAATAACTTGGAAAGCAATTATTTTTTACGATAAGTATATTTAGACTATTTAAATATTGAATAACTATTTACTTGAATAACAAAGTTGATATGTTTTTTGTAACTGTGAAAAATATTTTTTCTCAAGTTATGAACTAAATTAGGTTTTATCCTCTGGATAAAACCGATCTGATTGTTTACCGCTCTCCTCTAAATGAAGGTTAAATAGTTCACTTGCATGCGCAAGTGAGGGACGCGCCCAAGGCTATATGGAGGGGAGTGTTGGAACAGAAGTTGGAACCAGCGGTAGAAGGCGCGATGTATTTAAATGGCAACAAACATGACAAGCACTAAGCATATCGATGGTACCGAAGCGTGAACCTATAGCAAATTCCAATAACTGTACAGTATCTGCCGTTGAAACGAAAGTATCGCTATCTCCGAAGCGCAAAGCTGTAGTAAATTTTGGTTTAGTATCTTGATTTGGAACGGAAGTGTCTCTCTCTTCTCGCTCGACCAATCCTCAGTCAACTGCCCGATTAGCGCGTCCCTTATGCGCCAGTGAAGAGCTATTTATGGTGCAAAATTGAAACGACCAATCATGTTGCCGTGCAAGAGAGATCTTATCCCGCAGCCCCAGTTAGTGGTAGCAGAACACGGATATCTCTGGCATGCGCAGCAATTATTCCTGTGTATTTTTAGGTTATGTAAGGCCATGTGTCAATTTAAAAATACACAAGAATCACTACTGCGAATGCTCGACATATCCGCGGTTGCTTTATCTTGAATAATTCGTACCTTAATAAGAATACATAGTGGAGCATAGGCATGTTAAGATTACTAGAAAAGTAGAACATATGGATGCTAAATTCCACACACAAGAAGTTGTTCGATATTTAAGATGAATAGGTCTTTCTCTACACGTAATAATAGCATCCTCAGATTTAACTGAATTAAAAAAAAAAACATTTGGAAAACGTAAAAAATCAATTTGATCAAAATAAAAACAATTTGATCAAATTTTCTATTACTAGATGTTAATCTAGGAAGTTTGAAATATTTTTCAAAGCATCACTTTCTTATAAAAGTTAAATATTACGATAACATTTTAACATTATAATTATTTATAATAATAAGTTTAACTTTATTCATTAGAAATAATACTTATTTAAATTAGAATTAAAAATACGGGAACTGAATATACAATTATTGAGGGTCTATAAAACTATACAATTTAAATAATCATTTATTTTTTGTCAATATGTAAATTTTTATTCAATTCTCGTACTGTTTGTTGCGTAATTATTCACACGAAAGTAACAGAACCTCGATTTGAACTTCTCGCAAACAAAATACGCAAATTTATATTTATAACTTGCGCATTTAACCTTTTCTCGAAAATAAATAATGCCTTGAAAAAAATAAACATTCTAAACATTCATGCGTAAGAAAGATAGATTCGATAAACTAGATTAGTGAGGATCGGAAACCCACCCCTGGTAATTTCAATCATGCTCATACCTCAAAGCCTGGTTTCAAAAAGTGGAATCTGCATACCTTCAACTTTTCTAAGACCATGGCATGCTTGACAACAGCTGCCATAATTTCCAAACAGTAACATCTGACCTTTCGTACCCCACCTTGTGGCTATTTTGTACCCTACATGCTCCGTATGTCGTACCCCAATTTCGAGAGATATCTGAATCCCTACCGAGGTACAATGAACACCGTTATAATTTTACCTGCATCAAAATATATCCCCAAGTTTTTACTGGTCTTGAGAAGTAACGAGCCACTTTCGAGGGGATAAACAGTTTAAGATGGGATTTAAACCACCAAATCCCCGGTCGAAGTACATGCAATATCTCATTTAGGCAGCTTTTTCGATATGTTTAGAGAAAATTCAATTAATATCTTGAAAATATTTTTATCGGGTATTCCGTATTGATGGTTACATAAAATATAAATACTTTTTGTTATAAAAAAATCCGTACACTTCAGGTTTGTAAAAATGCAAGGTTCTCTTAATAATATGTTCAACAGTTCAATAATCATAATGAGTGAAGTCAATCTCTCCATCACTTTAAAATACAAAATTTAAAGTTTTTCGTACACAATATAACTGAACTTCATACAGAAACAAACTAGACAAAGTTAGCTGAAATAATTTATAATACCTACGGAGTTGATACACTATGCAAATATATCATATTAGTGATGAAGTATTAATTAAATTGAAAATCTAAAAATAACGTGAAAAGTTTTTTTGAAACTTTTAAAATCAATAGGTTTTTACCTTATTTAAATGTTTAGGAAAAAATTCAGATTACTGGATCAACTATTTCGAATGCTGCAAACGAAATAATAAATCAAACGTTTTTGTATGAAAATGGGATGTTTCTTTAATAAATGGAAAGTTTTCTTCTAGTTCAAATCTCAGCCTCAAATAAACGAACCAAGATTTTTTTTTTATTTTCGCAAACATTTATTTTCCCTAGATTTGCATATACTACAAATTGAGAAAAAATACTTTTACCATATTTCAAGATAATTACAACCAAGGCTTCCCAATTTTTACAGCTTTTTGAAAACAAAATAGCTTCTGTTCAGGAACTTTATATACTAATTTTTAGAGATCGAAAAATGTCTTATTGATTTCCAAAGATCCCATAAGATAAAAGTTTTTTGCTCTATAAAATAAATTTAAAATCCAAAATTATTTCATCAGATTTTCTTAAAAACTTTTAAATAAAAAATCTTATATACTCTATTGGTTTTTTAAAATTACATATTCGTATGTTACTGGATAAATCAGTTCAAGATTCCGAATTTAAAAAATTCTAAGCATTAATTTTTTGATAGGCCATTTTGATAGGCCTTTAATTGAATTTTCAAAATCAATTTTCATAGCTCTATAAATCATCTTAAAAGTTTTTTAATGATTTCGAAAACTATTAATCTTTCAGGTCTACACCATGAAAAACCCATCATAAATAAAAATAGAGCAAAACCCGAAATCGTTTAACTCCTAAAAATTTTGTAATCTTGTAGTAACAAGTATTGTAAACTCATTAGAATTTACAAAAGTTCAGACAAAATTTTACCTACAATAATTGGCAAGAGTTTTAAAATTTAGTTCATATTTATGAGATCATTAAAAATGATTTATTCTCCTCAATAAACTTAAACAAAGAAAACATTGCAATTTATAAAATTTGGGCATATTATATAGATGGAGAAAAATTTGAATTGATGATGTTCCAGCACTGCAATTAATAACACTTTTAATCTTAGTTCAGCTTTTAAAAATCCCAGGATACTAATTTATTCGTTCAATACTTTTATTAGGGAACAAAAACTGAAAATTTGACGCATTTCATATTTCTAAATTTTCGTACTGTTGATACACAACCTTAGACATCTCTTTTTGAAAAATCAATTAACACACATGAACGAGAGTAAAGCGCTTTGCTACTTTTCATTATTCATAAGTACAGGGAGTTATTTTTTTATCAATATTTTGAAACTATTTCCAAACTATTGTTTCAAATGCAAAAAGATAGTGTGTTCATTTTTAATAAACATAGCAAGGAATCTAAGTAATCCCATTTTGTTACGACAATTTTTGTCTACTAGAATCTTTAAAAAACTGGTACATTCTTTTAACCGTAGGAAAGTAAAATTTTAAAAAATGCTTATAAAATATGTGACGTTACTGGCTTCGCTAGAAATACTATGTATTTAGTGTTAGTGACCGCAGCCGAGGTGTGGAGAGGCAGTGGTCAATAACACGCCGTTCGCCTCCCTCTCACGCACGTATACGGTGCTCCTGATTGGTTCACATTAATCATTTTATGACTCAGGAACTAAAACTTCAATGCATTTTTTCCAAAGGAAGTTTCGACTTCTTTTTTTATACAGCCATAAAAGTTTAGAAACTTAGTTCTGGGACACTCTGTATAGTGATTCTATGATAGAAATTGTCGAAAATTGTACCGTTCTAAAAAAGACACTTTTTTTAACCTGCAACTTTTGTTGAGAAAAAGGATGCTCCAGTTTGTAAGTTTACATTGCTATACATTCTGCGTTACACATGTTTAAAGTTTGATATGCCTTGGTTCAATTGAGAAGATACAAACCACCTTTTTTAGAAGAATCCTTCATGCTTCCTCCGTTTATAATATTCTATCAATTATTGAAAATGGGTAAGGCGAGTAAGGCACGTGTTTGGAAGCACCAATCACTAACTAGCCAGTATACCTCGAGACCTGCGCGAGGTAAACGAAAGTAATTACTCTCTGTGGCTCATTGCAACCTAACCTCGAATAAATTGATAATCAATTAAATTGTTTCAGGTAAAATTAGTATAGTTAAAATTCGAAGAGTCAAATATTATTATCTGATGAAATTCATCAAGTGCTTTTGTTTTTGATCATTATTATGTAAAAACAAGTATTTCGGAATCAATTCGTAGAATCAAAATACCAATTGAGCAGGATTTGCAATGTGAGCTACTTACTCAACTGCGCATGCCTCGCATTCAGCATCAAATTGGTTGCTAGTCGTGCACAGTTTAAATGCTAAAAAATTGCTTTTCTTGTTTATTATAAATTATGTAATTTCCACTTATAATAATCTCCATCAGGTCAAAATTAATAAATCATCATAAAAATCAATTTAATTGTATTCTGCAAACAATATGTTGAATAACCAAAAATATTTTATTCATACATTTCCATTTCTTGTAAACGTTTTTTTGTCTCTATCGCTTCATAGCAAATTTTAAAAAAATAAAGCGATCCTAATAAATGGTAGCTCAATTTTTGTATGAAAAGATTATTTACAATTACTATCTCGAATTTTGCCAGGAGTGAAGCAATTGACAGAAAATTGAATTTATTTACAGAAAAATGTTAATAAATCAGAAATTATGGCTATAAGCTTAGACATGAAATAGGTGCTTCACAACCCTTTTTACAAGTCTTTGTTGTAATTATAAACTGCATAGAAAAAATCTTAATGATGGCTGATGATCGCTACCCAAATATATGTTATTTAACATTAATAAAATGAGAAAATTAGATAGATTTGAAAAAAGCGAATTAAAATGGGATGAATACTATTATTGAATTGCCAGGTCAAGAGTATCTTTTAGGAGTTTGGGAGCGGAGCCGAGTGGGCGTATCATTCTCTTGTCTCTTTACAAACTATAAATTATCTTGGATAACAGCTTATTATAAGAAGCTTCTCCCAAAGGATTTGCAGAATATTTATTCGTCTTCTGCATTGCTCTTCCATCACTAAATCTAACTTAAAGGGCCTTCGAAATATACAATTTTGATTGAAACTTTCCTTAGATTTATCAGAACAATAGCGCAACTTCGTTTAAATAACATACTTCAGTGTTGGAATATAGTAAGAACAAGCATTCCTAAATGAGATATTTTGTACTATTGCAACTCCTGCCATCGAGATATTGCTCACTCCAAATATGTTTTGCATCTTTCAGTAGAATTTCATGTGTAAGCGAAAGTTCTGAAATATGTTGTTTGAGAAATGTCTGGCTTAATGTATTAAATAATCCTGATAAAAATAATATCAATGGGGTTTTCTTAATCCTTGTTTAAATCATCGACAGAATATAAAGCATTTCGAAAATTATAATATAAAAATGTAGAAAACAATTCTTTACATTCTCATTTATGAGAGCGTAATGTAATCGTCCAAACTTTTTATCTCTAGTTTTTAACGGATCTTTACATTTTAGCACTCGCAGAGCTCGAAAATCATAATCTTTTGTTGGTATCTGTCTGTCACTCTGTCTGTATGTCTATGTGTGTGGTTACTAGAATTTTGTAGCCACGCTAACTTGTAAAGGATTTTTCTATTTGAGTCAGCCTTTAATACACTTCTTCAAGTTCTAACAATGAAGGTTCGATATGCAGATATTTCCAACTAAAATAAAAAAATTTAGGGCATTTTCAAAATTTGAAATTTTTTCTTTAAATTTTAAATGAATTTCTCTATTTCTTATAGATATGTAAAAGACTTCCAATTGATCTAAATAAAATTTTCAATTTCGGTGAAAATTGGAAAAGTTATGTACTTTTGAAAATTTGGAAAATATTCATAGAAGCAGTAAAAAATATTTTTCTAATAGATTAGGAAATTTCATCTAAAATCATTAGTTGCTATCAAATATATTTAGAAACTACCTCAGTTAAGTTTTTCGATTAGACAGAAGTTTAAGAAACTAGAGCTATTTCAAAATTTGAAAAAAAAACAAATTTTATGAGTTTTAAAAAATTAAAAAATTTTCAAAAAAAGGAACAAACATATTTGTTTAATAGGTTGAGAAATAATAATCCAAATTTCTATTTAATATAAAATACATAATGAAATTTTCTAATCAGACAAACTTCAAAAAGTTGGATCATTTTTTAAAATATGCCATTTTTGTTTTTAAGAGATCCGTAAGTTTAGAGCGTTGTTTTTAGTATATTTGAACAAGATTTACTAATTATCTCGATGATGTTTTTCAATTGGACACAAATTATCAAACGCGAAGCGCGAGTTTCGTAATGAGAACGTAATCGTCCAATCCGTAGGTGCTCTGAGAAGCTTCTTCAAAAACACGTACAAAAAATTAAGTTACAATTTATGGCTCTAATTCCTCAGAAGTTAAAATGATAGTCTTCAATTTAAGTTATAATATTTATGACATTTAAAATACTGTAGTTAAAGTGTACGTACTAACATACGAAAACGAGCGCGAAGCGTGAGAGCATACCCCCGCGCCCCAGGCGCGCTCAAAACTTGGCGCGAAGCGCTCCGCGCTATAAGAATGTGCCCGCACTGTGGGCATATATTTTTACTAATATTACAAATAAAGTTAAATGTTCTACCGTACATTTAGTTCGTAAGGGTTTGTGTTATTGTAATAGTAGAGCTAAATCTCCTTTGTGTGAATCAGTAGATTCTCAAAAATATTAAGATTAACAATTTAATCTGTATGAACGTATTCAATGAATTTAAATATCAAAATATTTGAAATGATTTAAGCCCTTATAGAAATACAGAAACGCATCGTCCGGCAAATAGTTAGATTGGTCTGATGATGGTCATATAAATACCCAAATTCTCGCTAGTTACCGATTGCAGTATGGCCTTACTAAGTGAAGCATTGAAGTGACTCTCAATCGGATTAAATTTAGAGGACCTCTAGGGGATCCATAATAAATCGCGTACACATGCATGTATAGGAAATATAGTCTATATATAAGCAAACGTCGAGTTCCGGTATCTCAGATCTGAATTTCAAATCCGGAATGTTCGATGGAATCGCAATGTTGCAGACTGTATCAAAGTAATTTACCTTGTCTGCCGTTTGTTTTCTGTGGCGTGGACTTGCTATAGATTCTGTCTAAAATGATAGGCTTTTCAAAAAAGTTCTTTCTGGGAAAGATAAGATGGAATAATATTTAGATTTGCCATCTAGGTCATTTTGCAACTTCATTGCAAAAAAGTGCAGAGTTCCATATATTGCATTAACTTTCCAGGACATAATTTCCATTTTTTTCTTCTAGAATTATCTTTAATTTTTTAAAACTAGAATAAAACATGTATCCTAGCGAGCGTTCATTATATCTTTCACTTTTGCGCAATTTTTCAATTTAAAAATGCTATTATAAAATTGTTTTATTTTGTAGTATCTATTATGTAAAACAATAGATAATAAAAAAAGGGTGACAACTTTTTATAATTGATGAAAATTGGCATCTGTCACGTGGGGAAAGATGTTCCGCAAGCACATCCGTACTTTCATCCTTCCACAAAGTCACCTTGTCTGGCCTGTATATTTTTGGAGTTCTTAGTCTTCTCAATTCCTTTTAGGTAGTCTTTAAAAACCTCTTATCACAACCATCACGTGACCAGGGTTTTTTAGTAAATCGTAATCTTTTTACTCTCCTATCCCAAGTTACCATGTTACTAGGAATAACTCCAGGTCACAACACTACTGTCGGTCACCGCATGACCATCACATTATCATCGGCCACCTTACGACCATTACACCGCGGCCGGATACCGCTCAATATCACACCGCCATCGACCTACGCACGACTATTAAAACAATGTAGCCCACCGCACGACTATTAAAACAATTTAGCCCACCGCACGACTACTAAACCATCGTGCACTCCAAAGCCCAAATTATATCTGAATCTGGTAAATACTATTGAAATTCAAACTACAATTTTGTACGCCATTGGGCGTCTAATCCCCTCCTGACTCCATAATTTTTACATTCATTAATTATCCGGAAACTATCTATACCATTAAGTAAATATTTATACATAGATTGTTTTTATGTGAATTATTCAGAATAATAAATAAAGAAACAAATATACTTACCTGTAAATAAGCAAAGATTTATGAGATTATAAGCTCATTATGTATACGTAGGATTTAAATTAACCTTTAACTAGCACAACTCCTTTTTATTACGTGAATGGTGCAACGGGTGCGTTTACATCCCACGTGTTCAAACATGTCCCGCACAGCCGATTTTTTGCACACAAAAATGATTTAATGTAGTTTAGGATTTGTTTTTTTAAATGAAATCTGTTTTATAGTCATTAGTTTAATTTAAGTTACTTCATTTTTTTTAAACGACAAAAAGTGAGTTTTCTTACTTAAAAATTCATAACTCACGTCATTTTTAATAATTCCATCTAAAAATTTAAGGTTATACTCTCGAAATACTACATTTTAAAAGAAAAATTACTATATTATCAAAGCTTCCATAAGATGTATTTGTTTTGCAAAATAAATACGTGATTTTGTTTTCAAATAAAACATCTTATTTTTCCATGTTCAAATCAATTTTTTTTGAATGCACAAAAATAGTTAATAAGACATACACAAGTAACATAAAAACCCGTTTTTCAAAGTTGTAATTACTTTTTCAAACCTACACAGTCATTGCAAAGGCCTGCGCGGTGCTTATGGCACATCGGGCGATTGCACGCGAATGAAAGCGATTGCTTGTCCACGAAGCAACAGTCGTTGTAAATTGTGGCCATCTACAAGAATAAGAGCCTATGAAATAATGAGAAAAAAAATGATTTCAGTTTAGAATATAAACTTACTTTGGAAATTGAACGAAAATCACTAGTATCAATGGCACAAATTTTTGTTAAAAATAACTTTTGTTTCTCAATGACGGCACAACGGGTCTTTATACCCCACAGTTTTCAAACATATACTTTGAGCGGATGCTGAACGTATGCTGACGTATGCCGCTCTATACCAAGCCACTCTACAATTAGTGATGTCAATTACTGGTAACAGTCGATGTGTGGTCCGTTTCTCGAATTTAGTACGTTTAATTCGAGCTCAAAAATTTGTTGGGGTACTTTTGACCCATAGTGCCAGTAAAGGGTGAAATTTGATAGAAAATCGAAACTTCCAATTTTATTTCTCGTTTTGTTAAATTACAGGTCTGAGAAAAATCTGTATAAATGAGATTTAACTTTTAAATTTCTTTTTAAAACTTATCATTATCATGTGTAATATATTTGGTTAAATTCATTTAATTAAAAGGTACCTTATCAATACTAAGCATGTTTATTAATTGCAGAAATATATTTTCGAGTGTAAAAATTTAAATTTTCACATATTATTTGATTCTAATTTCAAACGGACAACATAGATTACGAAATCTTCTTTTATTTTAGATACAGTTTGATGACATTCTGCTCTGCCTTTCAAGAAATAAATTTAACGATATTTTTAACAGATTCAATCTAGCAGGCGATAAATTAAAGTTCATATTAGAAACAAAAATAAATTACACCATTATTTTTTTACGCAATTGATAATATAATTATTACCAATTGGTATAGCAAACCAATATGATCAAGCACATTTTAAAACTCTTTTTATTCAATCCATAACAAAATTGGCGTTCACTTCAGCCAAAAGTTAAGATTGCTGAACGCTACAAGTCTCTTTAAAAATCTACTGACGCAAATGGAACTATTGCGGGAACTGTAAATTCGTCCCTTTACAAAATAATAGTTTTGCAATACATTACAGGTGTCGATGAGGTTCTGTCCAGAATCTTCAAAATAAGTAATACCTATATTATTATCTCGGTTGAAAATAATATTAACAAAATAATTATTCCTTGAGTTATAGATTGAATAGAAAAATTAAATAAATAAATAATAAAATATATATATATATATATATACTTACGTGTACAAACTATGACGGATTATTTGTATATCTTTGATACTGAAAGGTCTTTATATTACAGATCTAAGGCACGTTAACAATCAGAAGATAAAAATAAGACTGAAAGAGCTCTAGCTAAACCCCCTTTTATTTACGTAACTATTTTTACTTAAGTATAAATAATATAAAAATTTTAGCAACTGAACCAAATTTTGATGTACGACTTACTTCAGAAATGACTTATGTACGAAAAAAGGAACTCTAATAATTATAGAACAGAAATACAAATTCTAAAATCTATTTATAAAAATATCATCTCACGTATTTCATAGAAAATCGCCAATCCTCCATTGCACACCGAAATCGGTATTCAAGTGAGTTGCAACGAATTTGAGCCACACAGGTTGTTTTGAAGAATCTAGGGGAAAAGCATCATTTAGACACTGTTTTTTCTCATTCAGAGGTGTTATTTGGGTGAAATAGAAATTAATAAGCAGGTAAGTTAAATAATAATTACCTAATTTTTCATTTCCTACCATTTAACAGTGACTATTAGTGTGTTGGAATAAAAATTATACCTGGCGTGATATAATATCCAAATCTTAGGTTAGTCAAAACCTACATGACATTCAAACCACTAAAGCTGGGATGTAAAAACTAAGTCGTGCCCGTCTGCATCTTAATTGATGCCTGTTCGATCGAAGAAATTTCCTCTAGATTTTCTGTATTCAAAAAAGTAAAGTTAGCTGGTGGTTGAAGTGAAAATACCTAATTGTATATGTAGACGGTCATGACTTTTTCTACACATCCCGGCTTTAGTTTAAATATCGACGGCCATGACTAACCTAACATTTGGAAGTTGAATTAGGAAGTAATCATTTAATTCCAAGTGACTATTACACACTGTTAAATTAAAGAAAGTTGAAAAGTAGGAAAATATTATTTCAATTAGTTTCCTTATCAACAATTACTTAGTCTAACATCGCAATGCGAATAGTTGCTTTGACAGGTGTCGAGGTGCCCGCAGCGCGGTTCAGCACCCCACAGCTCTCGGCATTGAGCCAAAATTCAGCCTCCAAATGATACTTTCCCCTAGATGCCCAGATGTGCACCTACGTTCAGAGCAATACAATTGAGACATGAAAATGGTTTCAAATGCTCATTGGGAGACCAATGAAACTTGAGCTGCAACAAATTTAACACCAGCGAATTTCTGTGATCTTGAGCAATAAAAATATATACAATATACATTTACTTTATCAAAACAACGTAATCTAAAAACCTCGTTATACATTAGCTACCCCATGTTTAATGTCCGTTTCTAATTAAAATAAAATAATATGTAAAAACACAACTTTTTGCACGCCAAGAAATATTTATTCCTTTGAGTGATAAACTTTTTTTATTTTCATTATTTTTTTCACGGGCGAGAGAAGCTTATGTTATAGAAAAATTAGATTCAGTATTTATAAACATTCTTGACGAGAAATACATTGAAGAACATGTCACTGAGAATAATTAACACAACTGAATTATTTCAATGTCAATGACTGACTCCCGCAAGCATGATAAGAATAAGAAGTATGAAAATACAATTAGTAATAGCTATAAATAAAATAGTTCTCCCAACTAATAAAATTGCAGTAAAAAACTTACAAACTAAATAGTTGGACCAGTTAACCAGTTTTGTCAGAGAAATTTTTCATATGTAAATCATGAATTTATAAACATTATTATCAAAAACTGGTAAGGCCTTAAAATCATCTATATTTTATGAAATCACGTTAAAAAGTAATGCTTATTTTATGAGATGCTAATGAGATGCCCTATAAAATTGTTTAAATATACTGCCTGCCAAACGCGTACCGCTTCTACTTAAAATTTCGCTACTCGTCTAAGTGAAAAAAGTCTTGCATACTCAGAGATGGTGCTTTTCATAATCGAAATTTATTTTATAAAACTTTTTAGATATAAAATTGTTTTTCAAAGTGTAGATTTGTTTTATTATAGAAGAAAAATGTTGTCAAATATTGTCGTCAATTGGATAATATGGATTAAGCAGAGATTATGCATGGATATGGGTATGAACATGAAGATACAAGACAATTATAAAACTGAAAACATCTTAATCGATGTCAATGTATTGGATCGTAAAGGCTCTCCATCTACAGTGTTATCGGTAATTATACCTTTCGTGAACGGTAATGCGGCTGATAGGGGCGTACTCGGAGCTTACAGTGCTGGAGCTGGGGTCTGATAATGGTCGAGAGGTGAAAGCAGAGTAAGTGCAAAGGCACAACGTGGAGTAAAGTTCCAACACGCGATTCACTTTTTTCGAGACGAGAGTGTACGAGAATCATACGTCATGTTAAAGCCCCGAAGTCAGTTGCGAAGCGCTCCAAGCACGAACGCCCCTGAAGAGTATTAGCCTTGGAAATTGGATCATTAAATAGATAAATGTAGAGACAACTTTGAAAAAATACAGAAAAAAGAGGGATGATTTTTGTTGCACCATATTTTTGATGTTCTGGAAATCTTTTTTTTTTCTTGAAATGAGAATACTTCAAGTATGAAACTGCAGTATGAACATAGCAGCATTCTCATTTTCCGGTGTATCATTTTTGTTGCAACTGAAAATAACACCGTATCGGTGTTTTTCTGAGAAAAACTTTTTTGTTTTAAACACAACTGATTAGAATTTTAAAAACATTTATAAAACTTGCTTAAAGAACTATTTTTAATTTTCTTTAATTTCACATTTTCCGTAGGTCAAGATTGTACTTGCGGTGTTTTTCATGAAACACATATAGTTACTCTTTAAATTTATATTTGCTTTCAATTTTTGTGTCATTCATAAGAATATTATTGAAAATAAAATAATAAAAATTGAATTTGGAATACAGGTTCAGTGATGTTGAAAAACTAACCTATTTGTAACTGTTTGATTTCTAAATTATTCAAAATATTTAATAATTGATTTAAGGCTTTCACGATGATTCATTATCAAAGTCTTCGTTAAACTCGAACTGTTGATAGGTTTTCTTATTTCAATTAAAAAAGTTAAACAGAACACTTAGACTTTTCTTTACTTTTTTTTTTTAAATTGAAAATTATTGATTATTTCTAAATAACCTTTCCATGAAGGTAGATTGTTTAGGAGCTATGGAGATAGAGACATGTATCGTGTATAGAGTCTATTCGGGTATCGATAGGATGGAGCAAATTTCTAACACGGCAGCTGTACACAAAAAGTGGCATCTCAATACCTGCCACAGGAAAAGGTTTTTTCTAAGGGTAAATGATGGATTAAATTTTGCATCTGGGGATTTTACACTAAAAGGTTATATCTGAGGATTCCTTCCTAAGCAGTGGTATCTAGGGATTCTATTCTAAAATGCAGCGTCCAAGAATTCCGACCTCGAAGGTGGTACCTCAAATGCTAAACCCGTAGGGGCCAGATCTTTGTTTTAATACAGAGCGATTAGTTAATTTATAAGGAATTCGTTAACCCGGACAGAAACTCCTACAGCTTATGCCTGATAGTGAAGGGATTTAAGGGGGGATACGAGGGGCAGTTAGGAGAGGGAAACACTTAAAAAAAGTATTATTTCAGGGCTAGTTTCAGGTATCACAATAAAACTGAGAAAAAACAGTCTCGAGTTTTACTAAAATGAGTTCACTCGTGAGAATCCAAATTCATTTGCCTTACATTGAAAATACCAGTATGAAGCTTATCTGTTTAAAGACAGAACGCGAAAAAAATGATACCGTAAAATAAGAGGTTTCTAGTTTTGGCAGTGAAGCAGTGAAGCGATAAATAGGAGTAGAGGGGCGCACAGTGGGGAAGTAAGGAAAAGTAGGGCAATAGAAGATCGGGTGGTGAGAATATGGGGTGGATGCGAAATTGAGGGGTGAGGTATTAAGGAAGTGAAGATGTATTGGGGTGGAATACTAGAGGAAGTGAGGATAGGGGGAATGAGAAGAGGGGAATTATGGGACGGGTGAGAAAGTCGGCGGAGAGGGATCCGAGTAAAAATTCTTCTACTTGGTTTTGACTTCAATTCTCCCCAGTCAAGACATGCTTAAGTCGAAAAGTTCGATTTCAGCATATCTCAGTTTTGAGACGAATCTACACTTCAATGTATGTCTTGTAGACAAGCTTTTATGTCTTGAAGGCATATATTTATGTCTGGAGTCGAATTTTTATGTGACCAAGGCAATCAGTTTATTACTTCGAGTGTATAACTGCCCTAACAAAAAAGGTCATTCTGACTGTCATAAAAGCTAATTTTTGTTAATGATTAAACAATTTTATATATTTTGATTCAACATAATATATATTCAATCAATTTATTTACGGAGGCTTATACTCGTTGAGACCCATAGATTTAAAATTTTCTAATTAAAAATAACTAATTTAATAATTACAAATTTTTCATTCCTTAGTTTACGCCGACTTGGGACGGACGGTGCTAAGACCATAAATGTAAGCCGAAGGCTAATGTCTCCGCTTATTTTTGAGACGCAGCCAGACAACGATGACTTGGAGACAAACTCAAAACCCTTTTATGGGCCCGGGGGTCAGAGAAGGCAAATAGTTCTGAAGGTCCCTAAAAATAATTTTTTTCCTATGCTCGTAAACTTCTTTGTAAATTCATTTCAAAAACAGCTATATTTGAGAGAAAAATAATCTAATTATATCAATTTTTTCTGCTTCTATTTAATTACTTATTCTACTGGACAAACCATGAAGAAATAGGTGCAGAGATAGAGAAATAGGTGATTAAAAATTCAAGTTAAGAATAATGACGAAATTTAATTTCCTCGAGATAAGCAAAGTACATGAAAGTAGAGGTTTCGTGTATAGTGGCAATAGCCCTCCGGCGGTCAGTTGCTAGTTTAGACGGCTGCAACAGTCAGATCAGTACAATCACCTAGAATCCCTCGCTATAACGTATCAAGCAAAAAGAAAATAAGGAATGAGAAATAAAAATGTAGCTAAAAATATGACTCCTTAAAATGACTAATGGTTTCAAGATTATCGCAATGAGAATGTAATCGTCAAGGCAGTAGGTACTTTGAGAACCTTCTTTAATAACAAATTAAAAAAAACGTGTTCAGCTTCACTTAAGAAAAGGGAAAATGATTAAACAACCACAGGAGGGCCCTATTAGGATCAGAAAAAATAAAATGTGATCATTATTTTGCAATATCAGAATAAGCAGTACCAGACCAAGGTACACAAAAAAAATGGTGATAGACATTTGATATAATAGTTTTTAACATAGAATGTAGTTACCGGGAAATTTACAAATGTTCTTAAGAAGAATCTGTCCAAGTTCGATTTTAACAGCTTTTAAAATAATGAGTTGAATTGTTATCTTTTTCAATTATGATACCATTCACTTTAAGCTGATATTGTTAATTTAAAGAATTTCGAAATGCAGACTTGAAATCATGAACAATGAAATATTAAAAGGATTTGAAGTGGAAAATTTCGGATAGAAAACATTGATTTTTTACCATCTATTACATTTGTCGCCTGCATGCAAAAAGGTGTGAAAGTGTCATAAAGAACGCTAAACTTCTCCAGTAATAATTGATTGCCGATAGTTGGATATCTATCGAACTATCGACACTACCAAGGGCGCGCTCTTTAAGCGGATTCTTCAAATTGCTTATTTTAAATAAAAAAATGAAGAAAGAATTTGGTAGTTAAATGAGCCTAGAAAATTATTAAATTCACTAAATTAATGATTAATTAAATGATTCTCTAACAATTTTAAATTCCACCGAACAGTCAATTTAACATCGTTGGTCTGAATATATTTCCCGAGATTTCAATTAAAAAAGGCCGTCAATTTGCCGAGTTTTATCTTTACATTTACCTAAGATAGAAATAATAATTTTCTTCTATTTCAATCAAGAAGATATCAATTATTTGGCATTTTTGAAAAATAAAACCTTGAAAAATACCGAGTGACACATTTACAATAACATACCGAATTTTTGAAACATGGAAATATATTGGTCAGAAAATCCAAATTCACTTCTCATTATTTAACATTTGTTAAATAAAAAATTTTTAATTATTTAATTATAATTATTACTTTAATTATTTATTACGATATTTTTTATGCCAAATATGTTCTTATAAAAAAAAGATAACATCAGCACTACAGAACTGTTTCGGATGAGAATCTTAAAGAAAACATAAATCATCAAAAATTTAAACTTTTTCATTAAAAATATAAGGGCTTATATAATTTTTAATGACATTGCATTGATGCTTTTCCTGATAAGGAGAGCAATTGACTGTCGAAACGTTGACAAATTTTTAATAATGTAATAAAGGATCTTCTCAACATCAAGATCGTGGTCTTTTACTTGGTCTAAAGTATGTCATTTCTATATCTTAATACAATTATAATTAACTATTCATTCAGACGCATGACATCGCTATTCTTCCATTGATTTATTACACTTTTTGAAGTAAAATTTTCCGTTCTTTCAATTTCCGATGTCAAACAGAATCGTTTCAATTAAAAAACAAAGATTGACCTTGATATTACCTTGATGGTCATGGGCAAGGTCAATGGATGGTCGCTATTTAAATAGCTATTTGAATGACCTTGATACGTCCATCAAGGTAACACCTTACCTATGACCTGACTACACTTTTCAACGTAAAATTTTCCGCTCTTTCGATTGCCAATGTCAAAAAGGGGACATTCCATTTCAAAAAAACAAAGGTGATCTTGAAATAGCCATAAAGGTTATGGTCAAGGTCAAAACTAAGATCAGCACTGGATGCCTCGTTGAAAGTTAATTCAAGAATGACCTCAACCTTCTCCAAAAAAATTGTACCTAAGATGTATTTGGCTATCCCGGTACTTTTTGGACACCCTGTATATTATAATACAATGTATGTAACTTACTAATCCTCATTCAAGTCTACAATACAGATTTTTAATAAGCTCTTGTTTGGCATCAGTGTATTTAATTAAATATAATTTAGCATTAATGACTCAAATAATATATTATTCATGTGTACATCCACAAAAATCAATGTTTCTGAAACATCAAGAGTATGCAATATAATTCAATAGAATTCAATACGCTTGTATTTAAATTAAAGGAATCCAACGAAGTAAAATATAGGATTTGACAGATTTCAAAGGAGTTGAACGGAATTCACTGAAAATTTTCAAAATTATATCAAATTGACTGAAATGTAATGAAATTAATGAAGTTCTATGACATTTTAATAAAATCAATTAAATATTATCAGATTCACCATCGGAGCTCACACTATCCTGATCAGATCCGTAGATCGCTTTTGTTGTGGGACAATTTGGGACAAAATTTTATGGTGCAATGTATAAATAATAACTGTGGTTCTCTTCAAGTTGATCAGATGAGTAATTGTGAAATGGTAGACCATCAACGAGTGTTTTGGGCTATATTGACCTAGAGGAGAGTAGTCTCCGTGATCAAAAAAATATGTGCGAGCCAAATTGAAATAACACAATAATAAATTTTGTACTTTTAATGTTATTATATATGTGCTTACAGCTATAATCTAATTATGTTAATTATAATAGATCGATTATTTAAAATTTACCAAATTTAATATAATTGGATGAAATTCTGCGGAATTAAATAAAAATCAAAGGAAATTTATTAAAATTTCATAAAATACAAATAAATTTAAGTTGAATTAACTTTTGTAGCTAGATTGGCTAGTAATTAACGTCACTAACAGTATCAAAACGGTTGTAAGAGGAAATTTTCAAATCATCCTGGTTTTCCGGAGAAAAAAATGTTATTTGAATTATATTTAATTAAAATGAACAAATAGGATGTTAAGAATAAAGTTAATTGTTTACTTTGATGAATTTATCGAATTTATTAGTAAACGGATTAAAATCTTTTAGAAATTCATCTCTCTAGTTCGATAGCAAAATATTTTTTCGGGAAATAAAGCACTTTCTTTTATGACATGTATAAAAGATTTGTAGTAACTAAGGAAATTTTTTTGATCCCCGAGTAAAAATGCTTCGACTTAAGTTCGACTTAAATTGCCCCCAATCAAGACATGCTGAAGTCTAAAAGTTTGACTTGAGCATGTCTCAGTTTTGCGACGGAGCCAGGCTTCAATTTATGTCTTGGAGATAGATTTCTATGCTTTGAAGACATAAATTTATCTCTTGAGTCGCATTTTTATGACTCCAACACAAAAGGATAATAACTTCGATTGTATAGCTGTGCTAACGAAAAGGGTCATTCTGACTATCATAAATAAATAAAAATAAATAAATGTTAAATGTTAACAGTTTTGACTATATAGCTCGTGTTGTTTTTTTGACAGTAAGGAAAATGTGTATAAGTGGTACAAGCTGTTCCAAGAAGGCCGAGAGGATGTCGAAGACGAACCTCGCCCTGGCCGTCCCAGCACGTCAACAACAGATGAAAACGTTCAAGCAGTGGAAGAAATGGTGTTGAAAAATCGCTGAATTACCATCAGAGAAGTTGCTGAAATTGTTGGCATACCGGTTGGCTCATGCCATGCTATCTTTTCGGACGTTTTGGGCATGAGGCGTGTGTCAGCGAAATTTGTTCCAAAACTGCTTAATTTTGATCAAAAGATCCATCGCATAACCATCGCTCAGGAAATGTGGAATGAAGTCAATAATGATCCATATTCACCGGATTTGGCCCCCTGTGAGTTTTTTCTTTTCCCAAAACTGAAGAAACCCATGAAAGGACATCGATCTTCAACGATTGAGGAGATAAAAACTGCATCGCTGAAAGAACTCAAGGCTATAATACGACAAAATTATTATCAGAAGTGCTTCGATGATTGGAAAAAACGTTCGCATAAGTGTATTATACCTGAGGGGGATTACTTTGAAGGGGACAACATAAATATTGAGGAATAGATGAATATTTTTTGAGGAAACGATAAAGTCACCTTATTTTTTGAACACACCT
>NC_046661.1:106796327-106800932 GCF_010883055.1 Belonocnema kinseyi | reverse complement strand
TTCATTTACTTATTTTTGTTTGTATTACACTTGTTTGACGATGGTACCGAAAATGTTGTTTGTTTTTACGTATTTCTAACGGCTTTGAAATTCCTTCTATAAAGTTACAATTTTTATGTTTTTGAAGACAACTTTTAAGGGTTATACTCGCTCAGAGCCAGATATTCTGAATTCTTTAATTTAAAATGACTAACATAATAATTACAACTTTTTCATTCATCATTTTAATCTCATTCATGAGCCGAAAAAGGTTCGACCATCTCAGCCAAGACAAGGCTCGTCTTGAGACAAATAAGCGTCGTCTTAGCTAAGACAATGCTTGACTTGAGAGAAGTAAACGCCGTTTTACCTGCCGTGTCCATAAAAGTAAAGCGAAGGTTTATGTCTCGACTCAGTTTTGAGACGCAGCCAGACATCGATGCCTTGGAGACGAATTCAAGACATAACTAAGTGGAACTCAAGTCGAAGCATTTTTCCTCGGGTTACGTAGAAATTTCTATGTATCGATGCAAATTTACTTTGACTAAGAACCAATGAATATTTATCTTTTATACAAGGAAGTTTCCCATAAATTAAAGAACCTTCATTCTGAGCTTTACTTTAATTTTCTTAAAAGAAATAAGCCATTTCCGGATAAAGAACCTCAAAAACCTAGAAATGCCCTTGAATTTTGAAAAAGAGCCTAGAAATTTGCATTGCCATTTATTTTTGAAGTTGTATTGCTTATTTTACAAAGCCTTATCAATGTAAATTGAATAAATTAGTGTTTAATGATTTGAATGCGATCCATTGTTTTTTCTTCTTACAAAATTGTAGGTTTCTCGTTAAAAAATGTCGATATCTCGTCGTGTCGAGAAAAACTCGTCGACAAGGTCGATAAACTAATTAACGTCGCGATAACTGACGCGTGTTACAATTTCAGAACAGACGATGGGTGAAGAAAAAGACGCCGAAAGTGTGAAAAGAGCGACGCTTTTTCTCATCGCGCAGTCATTAATTTTCCGCCGGTTTTTATCAATACTCGTGAATTCGTTAGGCGCAAAAAACTTTCGACTACGATGAGGTATTCTCGGCTTTCTGCGACGGCTAGAAAAAAAATTGGCTGTTGCCTTTTTTAATATTTTTATTCTAAGCGACATGAATGATCAAAATTTTATTGTTATACTTTTAATTTTACGATTTATTGTCTTTTTTTCATACTTTCCTTACAACTGTTTGTAAGTGTGAAACGAAGTGTAATCTTTACAGTAAATGCAGCCGCGTATAACTTTGCAGCTGGTGATTTTTAGAATGCATTTTCTAACTGGACTTTTTTCAATTACGAGGCTGTTTTTTTCTGATAGTGACCAGAAGAGTGAAACTATGTTGGTGAAAACGCGGTTGGTATACGACCGGCATATATCAAGTTGACATGAAGTATACGATAGCGTGCCAACAGATGGTTAACGCCGTAGAGCCAGGTATCGCCAAGCGCATCTAAGGAGTGGATTTGTAAGCGCATCGCGCTGTTGCGAGTAATAATATTTTTTCGAAGACCTGTTTCAAAAAAACTGCCTCGATTTTATCGAAACGGATTAATATGCAATGAATGCACGGTCGTGTTTTGCGTGTGAGTCCCTTGATGAGACCTTTGAACTTTTAACCTATTCAAACTTCTCCCATAGGAGAGCAACAAAATCCCATTTTCGAAATTCCCTGACTTTCCCTTACTTTTCTCTAAGCCACTTTACGTTTTCTCTGACCGTTCTACATGATTCCTCTAGAAAGTAATATTTTTTTTAAATGATCAACTACAAATTACATGAGACAAAATACATGAATTTTCTACCAAATAGTTCAGGTTTCTACCAAGTTTCCAACTCAAAATTTTAATTTTCAACAAAAAAAGGAATAATAAAATTTTGTATTAAAACCACAAATTTTGAACCCAGAAAAAAGGAATTTTCAAAAAAAATAGTGAAATATACAAGCAAAGTAGTGAATTGCCGATAAAAAAATTAATTTTCAACAAAAAGTGTACAAATTGATGTTTCCACCCAAAAATAGTTTAATGTTCAAACAAAAACAGTAGAATTAAGCCAAAAAATACGAATTTTCGACAAAATAGCTCAATCCTCAACCAGCATAAACTAATTTTCAAGCCAAAAAGAGGAACCTTTAACAAGTGAGTTGAATTTCCAACGACCATATATAAATTTTCTACCAAAATAATGGAATTATCAATACAAGATACTCAAATTTTCAGTTTGAAAAATTAATTTTCAACTAAAATTTACAAAAAAGTATGTATTTTTAATAAAAAAAACTAATTTTTAACCAGGAATAATTTAATTTTAAACTAAAATTGTGCTTTTTACTCAAGAAAAAAGATAATTTTTTAACGAAATATACACTAAAAAACATTAATCCAAAATGCTATTGGGAATGGCGGTCTACCATTTCGCCAACTGGTGCTGCGAACTAAACCTAGATAAAGAGTAGGTACAACTTTAAAGATGTATTTTAATTTGTGCATAAAACCGTTTTTACGATTGTTTTGTGAAGTATAAGATAACAATTAAATGCTAAAACAAATCTTCTTTTAAAAAAACAAATAGTTTTAGATAGAAGTTCCATCTTATGCAGTGAAAAACACATTTTTGTCAAATGGGTTTTTGAACAACCAAAAAAAAAAATTATTGTACTATTTCATGTAAAATAAGTCCATTTAACTTCATAATCTTTTGAAAATCATAATAAATAGTACAATAATTGTTTGTTTTTTTTCAGAAAAACTTTTTTGTCAAAAAATGTGTTTTTTCACTGTGGAATATGTAAATTCTATCTAAAACCCTTTGTTTCCGATAAATATTCATTTTTGTTATCTAATTAATGCTTTACACTTCCAAAAAATAATCGTTAAAAAACTTTTATTAACAAATTAAAATTCATCTTTAAAATCGCAGCTATTCTTTCTCGTTCGAATTTTGGTCACCAAGTCGCGTAACGCAGTTTAACTATTCAAAGTAGGTAAATTTTTTAGTAAAAAAATTAATTTGAAACAAAAACAAACGAATTAATAACAAAGTATTTAAATTTTCTACCAATTAAATGAATTACTAAGAAAAAAGAAAAATTCTGTTTAAAAAATGAATTTTCACTAAATAGAATAAATTTTTAACAAAATAGTTAAATTTTTAACCAAACGAATTTAGTGTTGATTTTTTATAAGACTTGATATTTTGGTTTTATTTTTCGGAAATACCATGGAATAATAGAAAATTCCAATTTTGAGCTAAACGAAGCAAAATATGGGAGACAAATTTGCAAAAAATTTGATTTTTGGACAAAGAACACAAGATATGAAAAAATTAATAAACGAAAGTTGCTGTCCCAAATAACAGCTATAAATAACAGCTACAAATAATTAAATTAGGCTTCTGGAAAAACGACGTGAAGTGCAATAAAATGTTGATTGAAGTAATTGTTTTTTTATAGGATGTGTACTTTTTTAAATTATAAAAAAGAACAATAAAAACACATCTGCTTCATATCAATGCATATTTTGAATTTTATTAATGTAAATTTATGGAAATGATAACATTTTCACGGTAAATGACAATTAAAATTAGTGCAAAATAAAAAGCAAATATGAAATCAATCATGAAAAATGAAATTTTAACAAAATTACAATTATCGGTGCTTGACCTTTAATTTTAAAAGCCCTGTGCACAAATGTATAGGAAGTACACAGACCGAGTGCTTAGCGCGAGTTCAATCTTTTATGGAAAAAAACAAGTTAAAATCTTCTTTATCATATTTGAACTCGTTCCCTTTTTCCAAATTATATTATATTCTCATCAAGGAGGTAATACTGGGCAGTCTGATAAATCCCTGAAAAATGAAACACAGAGACGTTTTTTTGGCCAAAGTCGGTTTTATTTTTCAACATACTCTCCTTTTAGGTCGATTCAGGGAGTCCAACGATTTTCTAACTTTTTGATACCGTCCGAAAAGTACTCGATCGGAGGGTCTCCAAAATACGCCTCAGTTTCAGCTATGGGCTCCTCATTTGAGTAAAAACGCTTACCGGTGAGCCATCTCTTCAGGTTAGGGAACAAGTAATAGTCACTGGGGGCCAGGTCTGATGAATACGGTGACTGAGGAACCAATTCGAAGCCGATTTCATGCAATTTTGCTTGTGCAACTAAGCATGAATGAACAGGCGCATTGTCGCGATGATAAAGCGGTTTTTTCTTCTTCAAATGCAGTCGTTTTTCGGCGATTTCGAGTTTCAATCGGTCCAATAATGATGAATAGTATGCTCCGGTTATGGTTTTACCTTTTTCAAAATAGTCCACAAATATTATGCCATGTGCATCCCAAAATGCGTTTGTGGACGCTTCGGCGCACTTTGGCCCGGTGGAACCCACTGTTTTGCCTGTTGCTTTGACTCAGGAGTGTAGTAGTGAATCCAGGTTTCATCCATGGTTATGAATCGGTGCAAAAACTCGGTCGGCTTATACGAAAATAATGCCAAATTCTTCTGGGAAGTTGTCACACGAATTCGTTTTTGGTCCACTGTGAGCAAACGCGGCACCCATCGCGCGCAGAGCTTCTTCATGC
>NC_046661.1:106786420-106796227 GCF_010883055.1 Belonocnema kinseyi | reverse complement strand
GCTCGTATGGCCACAACGAAACTCGGTAAACCACTTATGAATCGTTCCAATCGATGGTGCAGAGTCCGGGTAATACTTATCCAGCTTGGCCTTGGTCTCGGACATCGTTTTCTTGCAAAGATAGTTGTGTTTGATCAAAACTCGAGACTCAGATTTTTCCATATTAAAAAAAACTCGTAGTTTAGTCGCTTCTCAGTGCTGTAACTTGTAAATGCGTAAAGATAAATGGCTGAAGTTTTGACAGGCGTCATTTGAAGGATCAAGCTCGACGAAAATGGTTCACATTAGTGAATACTAATGCCATCTCTTAGAATTTTCAGGTACTTATCAGACTGGCCTAGTATATTTGCGTAACATTTAAAACGCCCCCCACCCTCTTTTTTGTCAAATTTCCACATTTTGAGATCCTCTGAACGCGAAAAATAGGTTCTTACGATTGCGTCTGTTTGTCTATCTGCTTGTATGAATGAATGTACGTATGAAAACTGAACGTCAAGTTCGTTAGTCAGTTATTTTGGATGAAAATTTAAAAGTTGGAGTCTTTTCAAAATTTTTAAAGCCATTTTTTTAAGATTATAATGTTGCATATACGGCTATTCGTGGTCATCGGAGAACCGAAAAATTTATTTCTACGAGTTTCTTTTTAAAAAAAATATCATTAGACTTGTGGCATTTTCAAAATTGAAGAAAAGAAATAAAAATGGACAGTTTAAGCAAAAAAACGCACGATATGAAAAAAAAGTTAAGAAAAAAGGACGCTGCCTCTTGAAAGTCCTACAAGATTATCATTAAAACTTTTGGAATTTTCTTGGAATATCAAAAATTTTTATTTGTTGAACAAGTGTTCTGGTTTTCTCTATACAAAAAAAAATTATTTCAGTTGAATCGAATTGTAAAACAATATTCAAAGCGAAAGGATTAATTAATTACTTGTAGAAAAAGCTTAATTAAATAAATGTATTTTCATCCACAAAGATGAATTTAAAAAGATAAAAATTCATTTGAACATTTCTCAATTCAGTTGAAAATACATTTTTGCTTGAAAATTAGACTGTTTGGTAAAAAATTTAATACACTTTGCTAAAAAAAATTGCTATTTAAGTGAAAAATTAATAATTTTTTGTTGTTGAACATTCTACTGAATGGTACAAATTTATTTTCTTGGTTATGTTATTATAAGAAATATAAATTATAATATTATTATAATAATTATAGTTAACGAATAATTTTAAGTGAAAAGAATGAACGAAAATATAAAAGTAGGCTATAAGATAAAATGTCACCTTCATTTTCTAAAAATATGTTTTCAAAAATGTGGTGTTTGCACAAGAAAGTGTGTTACCTTCAAAACTGAATTATCTTGCATCAAGAAAATATGAAACACACAGTACCGGTTGAATATTTGTGATAATGGAATAAATAATTTTATATCAACTATTTTATTAAAAAATG
This sequence comes from Belonocnema kinseyi, assembly GCF_010883055.1. Taxonomy (NCBI): domain Eukaryota; kingdom Metazoa; phylum Arthropoda; class Insecta; order Hymenoptera; family Cynipidae; genus Belonocnema; species Belonocnema kinseyi. The sequence goes on along the minus strand of NC_046661.1, from coordinate 106,794,775 downwards.
TAATAATTATTATTTATTAAATTGTATTTAATTATTTAATATTTTTTAAAATTTTCATATTCGGGACCTGCATAATTCGAGTATTTCCCTGTGTTTAGATTTTTAAATACAACAGGCATCTTTCAACTAAGAAGAATATGTATTTTGTAATTAAGTATTCTTTTCTATCACCCACTAAAAATATTTGTACTTTTTTCACTTTTTTTTTTATTTCGCATTTTATTCATTCTCTGTACCCTTACATTATTTACATTATAAAAAATAAATTTTATATGTGTTAAACTCAATAGCCTTCTTGCAAAGAGAAAGTTAAAACTGCAAAATAATGTGCTCAAAAATTGTTAAATTCTTCCAGCTAATAAATTTATACAAAAATCTAACGCAAAAATAAAATTTAGAAAATTATTTTGAGAAGTCCGACTTTATTTCATTTTTAGTTTGTTTTGAAGATGATTTAAATATAATTTTTCTAGGTTCCTTGAGAAAATACAGAAACATTTTTTAAGATTTCAGATTTTTCGCAAACTTATCTAGAAAATTTCTAAGCATTTTCCAAGCATTTTCTTAAATAATTGGAATTTTTAATGAAATTAAAAAAATATCTTTTAACTAGAAAAAAACAGTTTCGGATATTTTCCAAAGAATTCATATCATGTTTTTAAATGTTTTTGATTTTTTTAGGAATCTTAAGAAATTTTCAGTTCTCTTGAATCCTTTCCAAATTTGTAAAACGCTTTTGCATCATTTCAAAATCATGAAAAATCTATATTCTTTATTAAATTTTTCTAAAATCTTTTCAAATTCTTAATTGTTTCAAAAATATTTATTAAAAATATAATTCGAAAATAATTAAATTTTTTCAAAAGTTTTTTAAATATCTTCCACAACTAAAATTTTACCCTAAAATCTTCCTGATTCCTTTTTAAAAATTCAACAAATCTTCTGAAATGTTTAAAAACGATTTTAAATATTCTCTTCAAATTAATATTTCAGAAGGATAAAAATAATTAAAAAATTCCCCTGAAATCTTCAAGAAATTGTGATGCTCTTGAAACCTTTCAAAATGCATAAAAAATTACGGATTTCTAACAAAATAGGTGAATTCGCAACCAAAATGATTAATTTTGGATCAGTTGTCCACAAAACCAGTTACATTTTTTCAAACTGAAGATATGATTTTTTTACAAAATAGATGTTTCCAACTAAAGAGATGAATTTTGTACGGCACGGAGAAAACTATATCGCAAGAATTGCAATATATAACGTAATTTCTGCGCTATGTATCGTAATTATCACATTATGATAGCGTACAATAGAGATATTGTACATTGAAAGATTTTACATTATATTATTATTTTATTATATTATATATACAAGGGTTGTAGTAGTCGCCAAGCGATGTCAGTGCATTATAATATCCTAAAAAGCTCCGGAACCTGCTTGTACGTTATCATCTATTGTACTTTATTTCAGTACAGAGGTTTTGCAATATCATTGTGCGGTATGTTTTTCTCCGTGTGGAATAATGAATTTACGAAAGAGGACAGTGATTTGTAAAAAGTCGTTTAATTTTTGAAGAAACGGTGAAATTTGTAACCAAGCAGAAATTAATTTGAGATCGTTTATAATAAAGTAACTGAAGCTTACGATATATAACATAAATTTCCACAAATTACAAGAAACCTCAAAAATTATTTAAATTCGCGAATTCAATAAAATCTTTAAAATTACTAATATTCTAAAAAATTCTAATATAATCAGAAATCTCAAAAGTTTCTGAAAATTTCCAAAATTCCCAATAATTGCCAAAAGTTACCAAAAATAGAGTTCGGAAATTTACCTCTGTTTGCAATTTTATTTCTGGAATTTTATTTGGTGGGGAATTTTCGGATTCGGTAGTATATCATAAGCTTTGGGAAATTTCAGAAAATGATTGAATAAAAGGGAATTCCAATAAAAATTACAAAAATAGTAATAATTCTCTGCAGGAAAACGGCTGATTGAGATACTTGTTAAAATTGTACCTTTGTCATTAAAGATTCATCATTTTAGTAGAAAATTAAATTCTTTGTTTAAATATTTTCTTAGAAAGTACTTTTTTTCTTTAATCTTTGTTTGTTGTTAAAAAGTCGAATTTTTGGGTACAAAATTGATTTCCCCCTTCAAGATAACATCCTCTTGTTTGAAAATCAAATTACTTCATAACATTCATTTTTTTATCAAAAATGTATCGTTTTTGTTAAAAAGTTATTAGCTTAGTTAAAAATTCCACGTTTTAGTTAAAAATTTATTTTTGATTTGTTGAGAAATTAATTGTTTTTATTGAAACTACAGCTGCGCTGTTAAAAAATTTGCTATTTGTTTTAAGAATGACCATTTTCGTTAAAAATTCATGTATTTTGTAGAAAATTCAACTTTTTGGGATAGATTTTTTGTATTTTATCGAAAATTATACTTTTTCGTAAAGCATATATTTTTTTTAGAAAATTAATTTCTTTTGTCGAAAATAAAACTTATTTGCTAAGAATTTTTTTTAAAAGTCTTGTCAACTGAAAAAGAATGTATTGCATTTTTACTTGGAATCTAATCGCTTTTTTCCAAATTCTACTTTTTTGTTATAAAATGAATCTTCTTGGTTAACCATTCATTAACCTGTTTATCGAAAATTCCCTCTCCCTTTGTTCAAAAATAATTTGTTGCTAAAAATTTACATAATTTGGCAAAAATCTACCTTCTTACTTGGAGATTAATAGTTTTCGTATAAAATTATCATATGGGGTTGAGAATTTAAGCATTTTGTTGAAAAAAGAAGTTTTCCAAGATCATTCTTTTTGTTTTTTGCATTTTTGCTAAATTAATATGATTTTCTACATTTAAAAAAAATGTAAGATGGAAAATAGCATCGATAGATTTTTTTAGATTTTTGAGCGGAACAAATTTGCTCTTTTTATTTTATTTTTATCTTGCATCGATTTTATAAAAAAAATGCAAATTATTATTTTTCATAAAAAGACATCGCATTTTATCTGCTTCAAGATCTATTTATTTTAGAATAAAATAATTTTTAAAACTTACTTAATTATATGCATTATGTTAGTATGTAAATAATACAGAATATTATTTACATTAATTATCACAATTACAAATATTAAATAAACTAATCTAATAAGAAATAACAAAAAGGTAAAACGAGGCCATTAGAAATAATGTCAAGTTTATTTTTGAAAAATATCATGCTTTTTTCTAAACTGCAGCGTTTACTCAACAAAATTTCTTATCGAAAAATTTTAATTACCTTGTATGAAGAGAATACGAAACGAATGATTCCCATATTGAATTTTTTAATGGATTGATAATAAGAAGTAAAATAGTACATAGAATAAAAAATGTGTCTATCAAATAAATGTATAGATTATTAATTACTTGTTATTTTTTGTTTTATTATTAAACAATTTTTCAATTACTCAGATTCACGAATTTTATTATTTTCCGTCAGCAACATAATTTCTGGAATATTCTTATATTGGAAGTTTGCCAAATTCGGTAACATCATAAACTGGGAGGCATTTTATCTTTCTATAATTTTGAATTGTAGGGAAATTTTTAACTTCGTGAATAATTTTATATAGCGTGTCTTTCCTTTTTCGGAAATTTATTTGTTAATTTTTTATTTTATCGGACGACTGAAAAATGCGGAAACATAAAATTCCGGCACTAAAAAATCCCAGAAAAACAAAATATTCGAAATAGAATATTTCCGAAATTACAAAGTATCAATGCAACTATTCTTTTTTTAAAATATGCATAGTAGTTTTTTGAAGTTAGTGTTCTTGTAATAAAAAGCTTGTTTTTGTATGGTTCTTTTGCACTCAGAACTATATTTTTTGTAGTTACTGATGTTTAAAGTACGAACAAAATTAAATAAAAAATCATTTAACTTCCAAAAATTTGCATTGCGACAAGACCTCAATTCTTTGAACCAAAGACCTTTAATTCTATATAATTTTTTTGAATATTGAAAGAATTTTGTCGCCTTCTCTTAATCATTGTTAATTTACGTTAAATTATTTTAAATTTATCTCATATTCGTATTATTTGATTTACTTTTTCAATTGTTTTAATGTTACATTCTGATCAGAGAAGGTATTAGATTTGTGTAAAACTGTATGCATGTGTGTATGCATGGGTATGTATCTATGTTTGTATGTATCTATCTATCTATGTGTTTATGTCAGGCTGTGAGCACGATAACTTTTGGAAAAATTAATCTATTCGATTGGCCTTTGGCACATTCTCTGAGTGCCAGAAACTAAAGGTCAGGTTCGTTAGCCAGTCATTTTGGATAAAAATGTAAAAAGTAAGAGCATTTTGAAAATTTTGGAGAACATTTTTTTCAAAAACTTTCTGTTCCGATATTTATAGTATTCAAAAATAAGAACAATTTATTTTGATGACTTTTTTTATGAAAGCGAAATTTACCAGTGTTATAGCATTTACAACATTTTAAAAAACACACGAAAATCAACATTTTGATCTAAATGACGCACTATATGAAAATTATCAAGAAAAGAAAAATGTTTCTTTTTGAATGCCCTACAGGAGTATCATAACGGCTTTTTGAATTCGACCTAAATGAGGGCCTGGGATCTGAAAATGAGAACATATGAACTCCCATCTAACACAGCGCTACTGAAGGTTGGTGATCTTTTCAGGATAAAACACTAACCAGGTATTATTATTATTAATTATTAATCCCTCATTATTCGAAATTTCAGGGGTCACTGAGGTAAGGGAAAAACTAGATACATACGAGTAAAAACTGATCAAGAAAAAATTTGTAGCTGTTTTGTGTGAAAAACTGTTGCTAATTTTATTTATTATTTGTGTCGCTCTCTACACATTTTCAATTTTTATTTGCAATGTATATTAAGTGAAGAATAAGAAATTCGTAGAAGTTTTTTGAGAGCACAATTTTAGTAAATTCATCTTTTTCCTTTTTGTCGAGAATGTCATAAGGACAAATTATTTGAAATGCTGCGTATTACAGATAACCGTGCATTAAATGTTTAAATCTTAAAAAAAATTAACCCTTATTAATTATGTTCAAGGGCAATTTAAAGGTTCGATTCCCTTGAATATCATTTTGTTTACAGACTACAACGACGATAACGACAGTTACAGACATCGCCGTAAAAAATTGTTTTTTCTGATTCCAGGGTCCTCAAGACAGCCGGTCATTTTTCCGATGGTTCAAGGGACAGCAACTTAAAATAGTGAATATCAGGGTAACAAAATTTATTTCAAGGAAAACTAATGTGCCGAATAATTAATTGACCAAAAACCATTTAAACAAATGTTGAATTATTCGAAAATAGTTTTAGCGAAGATTCATTTTTCCGAAAGTTCGTTTTACTGAAATTTCAAATTTCAGAAGGCCTAATTTTGCGATGGTTCAGTTTAACGAACAATCAGTTTAGCAATACACGGAGATAAATTGCAAACCTAATAATTGCCATTTATAGTTAGCAAAATTCATATTTTTGATAGCAGATTGAAGTTGAAAAAAGTGATATTCACAAATTAAATGATAAAACCATAGTTGCAATAACTAGCATTTAAAATAACGTAAGTTGCAGAACAGGTAAGAAAAACTACAATTTTCAGTGGGAAGGTGCAATGACAGAAAAAACAATTGAATGTAGTACTTCGCGATTCAGTACCAAATGATGTCATTACAAGCGCCGAACTTTATGAGTATGATAAAATTCGTAAACCTCATAATTTGTTTTATCACAGGAAAATATCTCTGTTCTGCTGCCCCGGAAAAACGTGTTCAATTCCCGCCAGGTCTGATTTCTTCCAACAAGTTATTTTCTCTTTCAGCTTACAATGAAATATAAATATCTAATTGTATTTTTATTGTTTAAAATGTATATTACGTGAAATGTATGCGAATTTATGTTTATTTTTCTCTTTTGACCATGGAAGTTTTTCCTATTTTTTATGGGAAAAATTAGAAATGCGTAGAATGAACATAGACAAAATGTTTTTACTATTGTGTTTTGTAAACTTCACAGTCTGGCTTAGGGATTATAGTAAGTTTCTTTTAGTATAAGTGTAATTATTTAATAATTTATTTTATATTTTCATAGACATAATAACTTCAGAGTTTAATATTCACAATAGTCATTCTTGCAATAGTGACTCTATATCTGAAAAATCTCTATCCCTTCCACACACTACTCCTTTCCCCTACCGAGTGAGTCACGCCTACCCCGAAAGGGAAATGGCTTAATGGTGTAATAATGTATTATTTTACATTTCATTATTTATCCATTAAAAAGAAACTTTAACATTGAAAAAATTTGTTCTGCATTCTTTTGATAGAAGATAATTCAGATATGCTGATTAAGAAATTATCGTGAATAAACGCCACAATTTAGAAAACTTCATCACATTATTCGAAAATCAAGTTGGCATTATTTTACGTTTTCGTTATTTCTAATTAGTTAAATTTATTCAATAATTTTCATTGTGATAATTAATGTATTAATATACATGATGTATTATTTGTATATTAATAGAATAATTATAATTAGTTAAATTATCTAAATTATTTAAAACTTAGATAAATGGGTTTTAAAGAAGAGAAAACGTGATTTCTTTTTATGAAAAATAATAATTTGGATTTTTGTATAAAACCGCGACAAGAGAAAAATGAAGTCATAAGAGCAAATTTGGTTATCTCAGAAAGCTAAAGACAAGCCTCTACGTGTTTTTCCATTCTCCGTTTCTTTTTAAATTTAGGAAATAATTTTTTTTAATACAAAAAAAATGATTTCTGAACAAACTATTTGAATTCCGAACGGATTTTATTTCTACATGTTCTTAACAAAATAGTTAAATTTACCTCCGAAGAAATAAATTTAGGTCAAGGAAAGGATAAGTCATGATTTTGTAACGATTATACAAAAAATTAAACTCTGCAAGTAAGAGGTAGGCCCATAAATATTTCTAATGATTATTAAAAATATTTGCTTTGGCTTTTTTTTATATCAGTAATTAGAAAGTAGGAAAAATGGAGAAAATTTTTACAGGCGCCTATGTTGAAATCCTCTGTTTTAATCAGATTTTTTCCCTGGGTGGCTCAAGCTGTAACTCGTGGCCTAGAGAATTGACATAAAAATATAATTTGCTATGTGTTGGTTTTCTTTTTGCATCCTAATCAGGGAAAGTGTTAGGTTTCTGTAAAATTTGGCCGCCCCCTCTCCAGTTTTTGGCAAATTTCCACGTTTTGAGAACCTCTAAACCCTCTGAACAGGTTTTTATGAATTAGTCAGGCTCTCTGTGTGTATGCATGGCTTTGGCACTGCTTATTCAGATATTGCAAAACAATGCTTACATTTTATTTTTCCTAATCCTAATAGGGCACTGCTGTGGTTGTTTAATCCTTTTCCGTTTTTAAAGTATATATATATATATATAATAATAATTCAAACCCCTCATAAACTACAATCATAAAGTAAAGCTGAACCTATTTTTTCAATTTGACATTAAAGAAGGTTCTCAAAGCACCTACGGCCTTCACGATTACATTCTCATTGCCATGATCGCGTTTCGCGCTCTACTGTTAGATTATAAAGGCTCTAATTTAAAAAAATATGGGCATATCGAAAAATTAGGCTAAAATAGTTTTAAAACATATTTAGGATCTAGTGCAAATTTTTGGATCTAGGGTGAGTGATCCAGTGGCTGAACAGTCACCAGTGAATAAACACTAATGCGAAAAATATATAAATATAACCTTTCAGAAGTTAAAGCCTTTATGAATTTCTGTATATTTGAAATCATAAAGCAATTTTGAAGAGTTTAATATACAATTCATTGCAGTCAATTCTTGTAAATAATTTTTAAAATTTCTTGAATGTGAAGCATCATCGATTATGGTGAGTCGTCGACCACTATAAGTTACGTGCCTAAGCAACTGCTTTTTTACACTGCTTTTACAAAAAAAATTCTTGACCTTTTCTGCATCAAAGTTGTGCTGTTATAGTTGTAAGATATTATTATTCAATTTCCCACAAGAATTTTTCACAAAAAGTACGTTTTTTTATTAATAAATGAGTGTTCACATATTAGACCTTAAATGCCCATGGTCCAGTGAACGAACGCTGTGTTCATTTATTGGAGCAAAACTGTCATCCCGCAGGTCCAGTGAATGAACAGCAGGTGACGGGGACCTGGCTGTTGTTTCGTTTATTATTATTATTATTATTATTATTATTATTATTATTATTATTATTACACCATTAAGCCATTTCCCTTTCGGGGTAGGCGTGACTCACTCGGCAGGGG
>NC_046661.1:106769437-106786320 GCF_010883055.1 Belonocnema kinseyi | reverse complement strand
GTAGGTCTTCGATAGACTCTGCCGTAACAACCTTATCATCTGCGAACGCTAACCCTCGTACCCTTACTGTTTCGAGATCCACACCCTCTTCGTCGAAGAGACATGTAAATAAATTTGTTTCAATTGATGTGACTATAAATATGGAAGCTATAAATATAAACTATAACTAGTTATAGTTTAAATGTATATTTTTGTGGTTAGAACATCAAAAAAGTACGCACGAACTAAATTAAAGATAAGGCATCTTTGAGGTTAGAAATTTAATGCTTTTTTTGCATTTATAAAACGTTGTTTAACTATAAAAACATTAATTCTTGCTAGATACTACTGCGTACTAGTCAATATATATTAATAAATGTTTAAGGAATTTCCATTTCTACAACACTGTGATTTATATTTGTATTTGCTAATTTCACCTAAAGCAACATAGTAAGGTGTAGCATTACAAATGTTATGTGTCCTAAAAATCGCAGTTTTCTATTGTAGTCACTAGATAAGAGTTATCTATTTTAAAAAAAAAAGTTTTATTTTTTGTAAGGTTAAAGAACTGATAGAAATGTTTTAAAAATACATATTGCAATAAAAAATGTAGTTCAAGTTAACCTAGTTCTGTATTCAACTTTTGTATTCCCTCCTTTCTTTATATCAAATGTCTTGTGGTTTTTATTGAAATAATATATTTAATGAATTTCGCAACGCTTTCTAATATTTTACATGAATTAATTGCACATTTTGTAATGTACCTATGTAATTTTATACCTAAATCCTAATTCTAATTTGTAGTGATTATAGAGTTCATGCACTGGTGCACTATTTAATTAATTTTTATAAAGCTTTTTGGTAAAAACAAAGTTTGTTTATTGGATTATGACATTTGAACCCTTAAGAATCTATTGTCAAAAGTTTTGTAAGAATTATCAATTATTATAACGTGAAATGGACTAGTTGTAATCAGTGATTTCCTTAAGTGTTCATTCACTGAGTCACTTACCCTATGAAAAAGAAATTTCTTCTATTTTTTGAAGATTTTCAAATGCTTGAAAAGTATATAACTTTTCTAATTTTCATCAAAACTGAAAATTTTATTTGGATAATTTGCAAGTCTTGTACCCTTCTATAAAAAACTTTCACAAAAATTTATAAAATTTCAACAACAAAAATTTCAAAATTTTGAAAATGCACTCAATTTTTAAATTTTGGTTCGAAATATCTGATGAACGAACTTAGCCTTTATTTTGGGGACCTTCAGAAATGTATCAAATGCGGACTCGATTGAACAAATTCTTCAAAATTTAGCGTGACTGCAACATTCAGGTAACCATACATACAGACACACAGACAGACAACGACAAAATTTTATGATTTTCGGATTCGGTGCGCGCCGAAACCTAAAGAACTATTAAAAACCAGAGATCGAAAATTTGGACGATTACATTACACTAAAGTTTTTAATTTTTATCCAAATTAAAAATTTCATTTGGATAATTTGCAAGTCTTTTTGTCAAGTATCGAAGACATTGACAACATTTTCTGAAACTTGAAAAAAATGGTCTAAAATGTTGAAAAATCTATAATTTTTTAAATTGGGTGTTAATCGAAAAATTCGGCTAGAATAGTTTGAAACGCATTTAGTATCTACTAAAAATTTTGAATAAAATTTTTGGATTGATAAAAAAAATCATTTTATTTGGATAATTTGCAAGTCTTTGGCCCATCTATGAGAAACTTTGACAAATGTTTTTATAAATTAAAAAAAAATTGAAAATTTTGAAAATGCTATAATTTTTTAAATCTTGGGATCATCAAAAAATTCGGGTAGAATAGTTTTGAAATATATTTGGTATATAGTGAAAATTTCTAATAAAATTTTGGATTTATAAAAAAATAATTTTTTATATTTTTTGAAAATTTAAAAATTTTCAAAAGTATATAACTTTTCTAATTTTCATGAAAATACAAAATTTTATTCAGATAATATGCAAGCCTTACACCCATATATAAGAAACTTTAAAAACAATTCATAAAATTTCAACAACAAAAAATTCAAAATAAAAAGCTCTCAATTTTTTCATTTTGGTTCGAAATATCTGATTAACGAACTTAGCCTTTATTTCGGAGACCATCAGAAGTGTATCAAATGCGGTTTCGACTGGACAAATCCTTCAAAAGTTAGCGTGGCTACAACATTCAGGTAACCATACATACAGACGTACAGGCATACAGACATAGGGGCAGACAGGCAGACAACGATCAAATTTTATGTTTTTCGTATTGTCTGAGTGCCGAAACGTAAAGATCCGTTAAAAACCAGAGATTGAAAATTTGGACGAGTACATTACATTCTCAGGAATGAGAATGTAAAAAGGCAAGAAAAGAAAAATGTTCCTTTATGAAGCTCTACAATATAATCCTGACACCTTGTTGAACTTTCTTGAAATATTGAAAATTCAGATTCTTGGATTGTGGGTTCTGTGGTTTACCACCAAAAAATTTTTTATTCTAAGTTACCATTTTGCGGTCGAACCATCCAATATACAAGACAATATGACAACAAAAATTTATTACACGAGAAAGATCTAGAAATTTGGTATAAATCACTTTTTGATTTAATAAATAGTTTTGCTTTTATCCTTAAAGGACAAAAAATTGAAAAAAAATAGTTTTTGAACAAATGAAAAAAGCTCCAAAAAAAGTTTAGGCAAAAGTTGCTCATCCAAATCCAGAAATCTATTAACAGTTCGAGGTTAGTTGTACATATTAGTGAGCTTATTTTTCTCTATGAAACTGAATAACAAGGTAATCAGTTACACACGTTTTAAAGGTAAATCATCCTGAAGGTGCTGTCTACAATGAGTCTAACAAATATGAAAAATTTCAAAACCCGAGCTCAAGAATCTTCTTTCTTCTACTCCATGAATATTACAGAACAAATAAAGCGTCCTTATCGCAGACGCTTTATAAATGTGAGTATATATAGCAGCTATTTTTCGATAAGTTTTTCAGACGGAGTAAGAAGAATCAGTTTTTGCCTTTCTAGAATTTTGTGTATTCAGTAACAATGAACATTATTAATGATATCCTAATTCCTTTATTTGTTGGTGTTCTTTATCTCCAACGTAAGTTTAATTTAATACTATAATTATCATTTATGTACGATATTACAAATATTTTCTCAAACATACGAGTAGGCTTACTTTTTTATACGCTTACAGTTTTAATTGATCATTTTTGAAATGGCGAAGCATCTAAATTATTAATAAATGTGAAGCGCTCTAAAATTAAATTCTGCACTCCTGAACTACAAAGTTAGGCAGAACTTTTTTCAATTTTATGCGTGGAAACTAAAAATTAAAACGCATATAAACGCATTGAAACACAGTTGTCGCGCAGTTATAAAGCATTTAACAAACATTTTATTTCAGAAAAATGGTGGTACACTAAAGTAAATGTATAACTGGAACACATCAAAAATTAATAAAATGCATTTTGTTTATTCAAAGGTTGATTATTTCAGAAAAATATATCAATTTTTCATTTTGGTAATTCTTAAATATCTTTCATATGTATATAATGATTTCCGCGTATGCATCGTATCGACACTTAGTACTGGATTTTTTTCTAATTTCACACGGTAAAAAAAATTGAGCTGTGACAGGGATATTATTCCTTATTATAGCTAAACATTTAGCTGAAAATGAACGATGGAATTTAGAAATATCCCTGGATCAGCGAAAATGGATGTCCTTGAACATTTTCCATATATCGGGAATATCGTATAGTCTAACCTCAAATAAGTACAGCTATAGTAGGGATATTAAGAATAGGTGTCTGAAGGAATTATCGGAAGAGCGCCGATGAATTTTGGGAACAGCGAAATAAAATGGCGACGGCCTAATCGGGAGCAGTGACAGTTCAGATTTATTTTGGACAATTAAACGCTTTTTACCACTTAAAATGTGCGCGAATGTTAATATTAAATAGAGTTCCTGATGTGGTAATAATAATTTACATTTGTTTAGACTGTAGGCGATAACTATATTAAAATATCAAGAAACGCGATAAAAAAAACAAACTTGACCTCCACATGCATTATATGGATTTCAGGGAAATTCATTTTCGCGATACCAGACGAAAGATTGGCTACTGTAAGTTAATATATTTCTATGACAACTAAATTTTTTTTTCTAATCTGAAGATAATACAATAATACATAATCTGTCGAAAATAATGAACTCTCGAACTTAGCAATTTTGTCCAAATAACTGATTTACGAAAACAATTTACATAAAGTAACTTAATGTTTAACTCTTCTAACTAAACGTTTCACTTAATCTAGGCGGACACTTTCTTTGAGTTTAATATATTCTCGATTCACTCGTTCGCCTCAAGAATTTTTTTTCCGTGCATGACAAATTATTTATCTGGAGAAAATATTTCTTTCAGTTAAAAAAAAAATAAATTACTTGATCCACACAAGGGTAAATTAATTCATTTTAATACTCAGTCATTACTTGAAAAAACTGATTTAATTGAAATGATGATATATTTATTAGGGGGCACAGTGGGACATCATTCCAATAATGCGGCAAAAAGTAAAAAAAAAAATTATGAGATTTTATTGCCCCTATCAAAGCTAAATTTGTTCGAGAGTTTTGATGCCTCTGATTACGAATTTAAAACTAAATACTTCTAATTTGGAATAGAAGATTAAAAATGGTTAGAAGTTTTACCAATAAATAAGCGATACTCACAACAATATGTGATGAAATGTTTTTAGGATTTTAAATTACAAATCCGTAATACAAATATGTAAAAGATTCGAAATATCAGTTTCAAAATATGGGACACTTTTACAAGAAAATATGGAAATTTCGAACAAATTCACTATTAATGGCCATGTGTAACATCCAAGGTCATGCGAGAAATCGAAATCGCGGTGATCATAGTTTTCGTGAAAACAGGATATTGTTTCATTTTTTACAAAAGTTACTTGAAACTTTTTTAGAAGACCTTTTTTATTTAAAAAATAAATATTTACAAATACAACACAAAATAAACATAATAGAAAAATTCGTGGGTAGAACGCAATATTTAAAGAACTTTCAAGGCAAATTCGAAAAATGTGGTGAATTTTAACAAAATTCTTGACAAAAATTCGTTAAAAATGGTAAATAATGCGATTTTTTTGCATACAAAAAAGAAAATTTTCCAGGTAATACTAAAATTTTGTTGTTATCCAATATTGAAAAATAAAGAAATTTCCTTTTTAGAACACTTTGCTCGAATCTGTTTTTTAGATAGACTGTATTCCAAGATGACTCAAATTAAGTATTTAGTATTTCGACATAGATTAAAAAATAAAAATTGCTATACTACTTTGGTTGTTTTTTGTTAACAGTTGGTCAAAATTTTAATTTTCGTTCCGTCTTATATTCTTGGGGCGAAAAATTCATTTGAAATTTGAAAAAAGCGTTTTCATTTTCAAGTATGAGATTTTACATGGAAAGCATCGCGAGCGTCAGCAAACGAATTCCCAAAATAAATTTTTAGCTTGTAAATAAAGACCACCCTGATACACATTCAACACTGTTGACAGTTATTCTTGAACATCGTTTAAATTTTCGGTTAATGTGGCATACAAAATCTTCTTAAATATAAATTTCTTTTTACAAAAGCAGGTGCGGAAGGCTCTCCACATCACTTAAATGCAATGGCAATTTCTGTAGTCATGAAAGATAATACGCAATATGTTGGTACCATCGAAGTGGGAAAAAAGTTTAAGCGTACAAAGAATGGACCAGAAGAGCGGTTCATACCCTTCTGGTTCATCGATGGCGCAATGGATGAGGACATACATAAGTTCTTTATAGTATTGCAAAGCGGCGCTCATTTTTCAGGAAAATTGAATCACAAAGATGGAAATGATAGACTTGTTCCCAAACCTCCACGCCTGGCTAAATTACACATAGAACGCGCAATTGGACAAAGCAAAATTTCAGAATATTTTACAAGTACTGGAGATTTCGAACAGGTCGACCTTACGTTGGAAGATGAAAAGCCTCCCAGATTCGGAAACCCAGTTGAAAGCCTCATTTATATTAAATCGAGAGGAGGCTTTGTCTATAGTGCAATTTTAAAACCATATCATCCTGACCAGATTGTCCAAGCAGGTGCCAGTAGTTCTCAGAACGTTATGCAAGGAGGATAGAATGATTCTATCGGTCAGAAATCTGAAAATTCTTGGAAAATGTCGTGCTCATTTTAATATATTTTGAGAATATTGGGGAAATATTTTAAACTTTAGGGTCAAGGATGCACCCAATATACCATAATTCTAGAATTTCGGATTTTTCTGGAAAAATTCAGATTGATCTGCGGCAAAGGATGTATCTTCTACCATTTAAATAAATAAAGTCACAATCAGCAACATTATTTTGATTTCCTCCTATTAAAATATTATTCATTTCAGAATACATTTTTACAATATTTTTGTATTTTTGCAATCAGTGACTTAAAAGTAATATATTTGGAATCCACGTATTGTTCCGATTCCAAAGACATGTAATTTGTCTATAAAGATTAAAATTTGAGAAGTATTCAGTATTAAATTGACTGTAAAGCTGATGTTTCTTGATATTAAACTCCTTCAAATTTTTAACTTTTCAAGGCAAGTAATATATCATTGAAATCGGAAAAATTCGCAGATGCTGATAATGTTATTTTCAAATCGCTAGTTGAAAAATTAAAGGTTTAAGAATTTCCTTACTTTGTCATGCCTGTTTACAAAAGACCCTTGCTGGAGTAAGCTCACATACATTAAGCTACATGAATATACCGAAAAGTAGTAGAAAAAATTAAGGCGGGTGGAGCCTAACCATACCTGAAAATCAAGCAAAAAGTTTTCCGATCACTGAATTAGACGGGGAGGAAATTTTAAGAAGGACACGACGGCCAGCTGTGCGCGACCCGGTGTTGAGTGGCGCGTCAGGAGGGGGAAGAGTCGGAGCGAAGGAAGCGATAAGGCAAGCGAGAGAGCGTCCAGTGCCAGCGAGGGGGAGGATCTCTTATAGAGGAAAAGAGAAAGCAAAGAGAGTCCCGAGAAAAGCGTGCTAGAGAGTCCCTTTTAAAACAGCGTACTAGCTCATAGGTGCCCCCCCCCCTCCCTAAAAATGTCGCGGCAGGCGGAGAAGGAGGCTCTTGGGGTGCTGATAGGCGAGATCCGAGGGTTAATGGAGGAAGTAAGGGGGGCCATAAAGCAGATGGAAAGTATGATGGAGGACCTGAGGATAAGGAATGAGACATGGGAAAAGGAAGTCAAAGAGATTAGGGGGAATGTAGAACGAATAAAGTTGGCGTATCGGTAAGGAAGGAAAAAGAGGATAAAATAAAGAAGATGGAAGAAGATATTATGGTGTGGAAGGAAAGGATGAAAAAGATTGGCAAAGGTGAAGGACAGGTCATTAAAAGGAGGAGAGAGCGGATAGGGAAAGGATAAGGGCGATGGAGTTGAGGATGGAGAGAAGAGAGAAGGCAGATGGGAGAAATAATATAGTTATAAGATGATTGAAGCTAAAGAGCGGGGAAGAAAGGGGAGGGTTGAAAACGCTGCTACAGATCATAAGGTGGGGTAAAGGCATGGTAGGGAAAGTTAGGATGAAGGAGAGAAAGTACAATGAAGTGGCGGTGTTGAAATTGGCGTGCTAGAGAAAAAAATTGGGGGTGATGCAAAAACAAAAATAGGATAACGGACAAGAAGGTTTTCATCCATGAAGATTTGATGAGGAAGGAAAGGGATGTGCAGAGAATGCTAAGTGACAGGGCTAGGAAGGAGATACAAGAAAATGTGGGTATGGGACGAGGAGAAGGATGTGTTGAAGAAAGCGCAGGGGAACTTGTTTCGTGAGAAGTAGAGGGGTGGGAATAAAGCAGGATGGAGAAGTGTTAAATGTGCTGCACTGAAACGTAGCGTGGGTAAAAAACAAAGATGAGAATTTCTGGAGGTACATTCAGGAATTTGATGTGATTAGACTGGTAGAGACGTGGGTAGAGAAAAAGGAATGGGATAAAGTAGAGTGAAAGTTGCCAAGGAGGTATAGGTGGAGGCTATAGAAAGACGTCAAACTAAAGAGAAAAGGAAGGGGCAGTAAGGCAATTATAACAGGGGTCAGGGATAGATGAGAGGAAGAAGTTCATAGAGAGGAAGAGGGAGGGCGTGCGAATGAGGGCTGTGAAGATAGGAGGGATAATGTATACGTTTGTGACTATGTACAATAAGGATGGGATGGAAAGGATGAAAGAAAGGGTTGAAAACTCACTAGGAGAGGGAGATGAGGGTATGGTGGTACCGGGAAGGGGGCTTTAATGCAAGAATTGGAGAAGAAGCAAGGGTGGGAGGGGATAGAAAAGTTCGCAGTGGAAGGGAGGATCGAATCAGACCAGCAGCCATTAGGTTTGTGGATACAGGTGGAGGCTAGCCAAAGGCAAATTGGGGAAGAAGGGTCGTTGGGCTAGATGATGTCATGGACGAGAGAGGCGATAGAGAAGTATCAGCAGCAGTTGGGCAACGTAAGCTTTGAGGTGGAGTCTGTGGACTAGATATGGAAGGATCTAAAAGAGAAAGTTAATGGTTATGTGTAAAAGAAGGTATTTAGAAGGAATAAGAGAGGAATGGTGGAGCCGTGGTGGGATAGGGAATGTAAAGTAATGAAGAGAAAGATGAATATGAAGTACAGGAAGTGGAAGGAAAGAACCGCGAAAAGGAAGGAGTACGTAAAGATGAGGAAGGAGTTTAGGGTGATGTGTAAGAAGAAAGAGCAGGAAAAGGAAATAGAGAGGAAAGAGGAGTTGAGAAGTGTTAAGACGGAAGGGGGCGTGTGGAAGATAATTAACAGGTTCAGAAAACGTAGGGTGGGAATAAGAGAGAAGACCGGAAGCGACGATTGGAGGAAATTTTTAAGGATTCAATTCAGAGGTCAGATACACGGAAGAGAGATGAGGGGATTAAAAGGAAAAGGGAGGTAGATGGAGAGGAGCTTAAAAACGAGGAGATAGAGAAGCATATAAGGAAGTCGAAGAAATCTAAGGCATCAGGGCTGGATGAAGTAGAGAACAGTGGTTAACTGTTTAGTACACAAGAGGTAAGGCAGAGTCTGAAGGGGCTAGTGAAAAAAGTGTGGAGGGGGCAAGGATTTCCCATAGGGTGAAGGGACGGGTTGATCGTACCACATTATAAGATAGGGAATAGGGATAAGAAGGAAAATTATAGAGAAATTACGCTCATGCATTCTGCGTACAAAATGTATTTGATGGTGTTAGAAGATAGGCTGCGAAAGGTTGTTGAGGGGAAAGGAATATTGCCAGAGACGCAGGCGGACTTTCGGAAGGGGAAAAGGTACTATAGACAATATTTACGTCATGCAGAACGTGGTGGAAAGAGAAATAACCAAAAAGAGTGCTAAAGTGTACGCTTTTTTGTAGATCTAAGGGGCACATTCCTTTCAATGGTTAGTGGAAGGTTGTGAGAGGCAATGGAAGAGAGGGGAGTGAAGAGGGACCTAATCGAGAGGGTAAGGGAGGTACATGAGGAGACGAAAGATAAGGTGGGAGGAGGGAAAGGAATCTCTGAGGGATTCTGGATTGATCAGCGGTTGAGGCTAGGGTGCCCGCTTAGGCCAAAGCTTTTTGCAATTTTAATTGCGGATAAGAAAAGTAAGCTAGCGGGCGGAGTGGTAGTAGGAATTTGGGTAGGAGGAGTCAGGATATGGTCACTCGCATATGCAGATGATATAGTGCTGCTAGGAAAGAGCAAGGAGTTCTTGAAGGAGATGATGAAAAGATTGAGAAGATACTTGAATAAAAATAGGTCAGAGTTAAATGCGGAAAAGTCAAAGTTTATAGTGTTCAGGAAAGGAGGTGTGAGAGAAGGAGGTGTGAGAGGTGTGAGGTGTTTCCCTCGAGTTGAAGTGGAAGCGGAGAGCAGTGCAGGAGGTGAAAGAGATTGTGCACCTGGGCTTCCTGTTTTGAAGGAATGGGGGAGTGGCTGATCATATTAAAGAGAAGGTGAGAAGGGCAAATGTGGTGATGAGGCAGTTGTGGGGAATAGGGAAGAGGTTGTTCGCAAATGATTTTGTAAGCAGAATGAAATTGTTTAATTCGCTAGTGATGAAGATGCTATTTTACGGAGTGGAGGTGTGGGGGTGGAATGTAAGGGACGAGGTAAATACGATTCAGGGGAGGTATGTAAAGTGGACACTGGGGTTGGCAAGGAATACGCCGAACTATATTTTGAGGAGGGAAACAGGAAGAACGAGTAACAAAGAGTCGAGCGTGTAAATGTAAGGAGAAATTTTTGGAAGGAGGAGGGGAAGTAAGCTGTTTAGGGAGTGTTGGTGGGAGAGATATAACAGACAAAGCGGTAATTTCAATGGAATTTAGACCAGCCCTAAGATTGCATAAAGCCTATGGAGAACAAACCACCTTCCTTATTTTTCGGAGGTAAAATGTATGAATTATTTTTTAAATATTTTATATTAACACTTTTTACAGACTTTAAAATCACATTGAATCCTTTCATGATATTGCGAATCTAATTAAATACAATGGATATAAAATAACTTCTGCTTATACTAATGTATTATCACGATTATTCATCATTTCAAAACATTCTAAAGAATTTTACAAGGTGTACTAGATTTAATATAACTTTCAAATATTTCAAAGGATTTACGGAATTAAACAAAAATTAACCTTTTTTGACCGATTAATGAGAATTTCTAAAGATTTAAAATATTTAAGTGATTTGAAACAATTATCCAAGATTTTTTTTAAACGGTAAGCTCGTTTTTAAGACATTTCTAGTGATTTCGAACATTTCTATCGATTTTAAAGTATTTTCAAGAATTACACAACATTAAAAGGATTTGATTGAATGTCAAAGGATTTGGAAGGACGTAAAGGATTTCTAAGAATTTAAACGGTAATGTTTTGGGAACTCTAATTATGTAAGTTTAATATAATCTTTTGAATAGATTTTACCCGAAGTGAAAAAACTGAAAAAGTCATCGTGTAAAGCTCCCTACTCAGGCCCAATAGTATCTAAGGTCTTTTAGTTTCAGGCGACATTCAATCCACTGTCTATCTTCTTCATGCATTTCTTAGAAACTATTCGTCGCCGCACTTTTCTGGCTTAGCAACCACCTTTCTCAGTTCTTTCACGTCCATGTATTTTTTCACACATGCTGAACATTCATTCCACGGCCTACCTCTAGGCGCGCTACCTTTTAATTTTCCTGGATATACTTATTTTTTTTGTTCGTATTGTATTGTCTGAAAACCCGATAAAAGGGCTCGTTAAATGTCAGTTTTCAAAATTTCAATAGAAAGCGTAAACACAGAGAAAGCGTTAAAAATTGAATGACGAAAACGAGGTATCAGATTTCGAACAGATCGCAAGTTTCGAAAATAAAATATTTTTTATTATTAATAAGTTGTACAAAACTGTTATATTCCGTTTATTATTAGGTTTTTCAACTCATACTATGTTAATTTATCAAAAGACTGTTTTAGATCATATTTTTAAGTATTAATGATATTATATTATATGTAGAACTTTCTTTCATTCTAATATCGCGAGTCGAAATTTAGACCTTACTCTGAATTCGCAGCTCCTTATTAGAACATGCTTTGACGCTATTTAAACTTATAGCCCATGCTGTAAACTTTTAAATCCTGGAGAAGGAAACATTAGAGACTACTTTGAGGCTGTAACACCTCTTTGAAGCTACTTTGAATCTCAAGAGTCTACATTTTTATAGCTCAAGACCCTACTTTGACGCTGTTTAACCTCCCCTTAAATAATGACCCTATATTGAATCTTTTGAGCCTACAATATTCGAACTTCATGAAAATAAATTTAAAATTATTTTTTACTCAGGTTAATTGAACTCATTGGCCATCTTAATGATTGAATGCACACTTAATTAACAAGAATATTTAATTCAAGATTTATCATTATTGTCATTAAATATTTATATATAAATCAATACTTCTTTGCAATGCTCAATCACAGAAAAATATTTTCTCTTAACTGAAAATGCTAAAAATTTTTATGAAAATGATATTCATAATGGAAAATTACAGAATATTTGCGAATAATAAGTAATTATAAACATTTTCATCAATAATCAATAAAAGTTTGTGTATTAAACAGTCATGTCCCAAGCGGGAAAATTATGTATAGATTATATATAGTGCGAAGTTTTATATATAATATTCATGTGTTTCATGGAAAAAATGTATAAAACAAATGAATATTATATATAATACTACACACTACGTATAAACTATACATAATATTTCCGTCTGGGGTAGGTGATTGAGAATCAAACAACAAACATTATGTATTAAAATAAAATTTGAAAAATGTACTGAAATATATATTTAATAATTATAATTAAATTCACAGATTGTCATTACATTTTTATTACAGTATTACAGTTAATTTATTTTTAACATGATAATATGGAGAAAATAATTCTTTATAATTAAATTGAGAGTTTCTGAAACATTTAATTAGAGGAATATTACTATTTACGTGTCTACCACTTGATTTAAGAGGAAACAGCATTTCTTTTTGATAGAAAATGTTAACAGTTTCGATCTTTTCATTATATTTATTGGAGAATAAGAACAGCCGAATGTATAAAAAATAATTGACTACTCATCACGAATTTTCAGACGACGAGATAATTAGGTATAAAACCAGTACTGTTATTGTTAATATAAACTTATTTCCTAATGCATATTAGATAGAATCTTGAACACAATATTTGTCTGCTTCTGTATAATTGAACTAATTATGATGCTGAACGACTTTTTTTAAAAACTTTGCTTGATAAAAGATAAAAAGACATTTTTATTGAAATCAGCAAGTTTGACATTGTATTCATTTAAGTAATATATAACGGAATCTAATTGAATATGTAGCCTCAAGTTCTTTCAAAGTGTATAACTTAAAACACTTCTAAAAAGTAGAATCAATGTATATTGAACTCTTCAAAAATCGTTTCAAATATTTAACGGCACAGAAAGTTTAAAAAAAGTAATTATTCAATTAATTGTTTTGGATTTAGAAACGTGTTTCACCTTGAATTATTGTACAAGTGCTAATCATTTTTATCGGAGACATCCTAACGCGTTCCGTTAGCTGAATTAGTACTTGCGGATTTTTCAGTGCACTATGATTTAGCGTCATAATCCAAATATTCTATTAATAATATGTCTGAAAAATAAGTGCGAATATCCTTTATATTTATATCACAGATATTATTTTATTTCTTCTCATAAATAACAAAACTTATTTTTATTCATCCATATTGGTGTGAGATTATGGAGAACCTGCTTTGATGCCACAAGACCTAGAGTAGTAGTATGAGCTTTAAAAGAGGGTCTAATTTATCTTAAATACAGACCCTACTTTGACGCCAAACGTGGAAAAACGGCCGACTTCAGACAATTTTAGCGTCAAAGTAGGGTTTAAGTTACATTGAAATCGCTGCTTATTTAGAACTTATTTTACAACTTCCAGCTCCTACGAAGGTAAAAGTTACGGCTTCCAAGTAGTGCCTAAATTTTGACTCGGAATGCCTAATTAAAATACCCTCAATGTTGTAATAGAATATTTTAAAAAAGCTACTAATAAACTGTACACCTATTAATTTAGCTAGAAAAAAATACAGAAAACACAAAGTCCCAAACCAGAAGGAGATGACATAACCCAGATAACAAACGTGCCCTCTTGCAATCGCGCATGCAAACGCTCTTGAAGACCGTTACGCACACGACGGCCAAGAAACGATGTGCCTTCCATAGCCGGAATGTCCTGGAAAAAGAAAGCCTTCTACTGATGGCAGATTAAACTATAATTTCTCACAATTCCCTGTGCGTCCTCTTAAATCCTAAGACGGCCGTTTCGACAAAATCAACACTATCAACAGCCGGTCGAAAATAGTTTTTGTTGCTGAACAATCGGTCCGTTCTTGTAAAAAAATATCGAAATGAAGTGCAAAACACTTGTTTGAAATATCTGATAAAAATTCGACTCTTCTCTTCATCGGCAACGTATAAAAAGTGTGAAAGCATGTCTCGATTTTTCGTTTAAAGGATTTGCGTTAGCGAGTTTGACTTTTCCGAGACTCGAAGAAACTGAAAAATTTTCTGAGCTTCCAGAATCAAAATCAAAATAAAAGTATGTCTTTATATATATATATATAATTTTGCACCTCAAATTATTATTTTTAAACATAATTATAATAATAATTAAAGGAATCCATTCATTGGAATTTCAAGCTTCCATATTTTTTAAAACAAATTTCATAAACAAATCTAATAAATAAGCGCCTTCGTGTATATAAAACGCATTTTTTCTGCGCAATCATTAGATTAGCCTTCAAAACCAATACTGATTAACAAATGCATTAAACGGTCACTCTTTGATAGAAAAAATCCACTTTTTTGCATAATTGTTAATTTATTTTTATTAACAATTCTGCTCATCAAATGCATTTAATAGGCGCTTTCAAATAGGAAAAATCTCTTTCATGACGAAATGTTTATTATATCATAAAAAATAAAACTCCTACGACTCAAGAGTCGTAAATAATGAAAGTGGGGAAAACACAAAAATTCAATGAATACGTGCGTGACCTTTTCAATGTCCTTCCGAAAAAAGCGTATTAATAATGGTAAATATTTTAATTGTCCGTTTCTGTCATGGAATTTTCATTTTTGAAAGCAAACCTAATGATTGCGCAGAAAAAATTAATTCTATCTATACAGAGGCGATTATTTATTAAATTTGTTAATACAATTTGTTCATAACAATAAAAAATTATACTTTAGTGTTTGATTTCAACGAAACATTAATTTCACTCGATTTCGCGGGGAAAGCGTGATAAAAAGAACTTCCACGCTTTAATGTACAGCAATAATTCATTTTGTGCATCATTTTGTTCATGACAATTAAACAGATTAGACAAATTTATCTGATTTATTAGTATTTGTTAATCGATTGTAGATCTATTAAATGTTTACCTTTTTGAGGTGAAATCAATGAATTCTACAGAACAGGCAGCTCAAATATGAAAAATTATGTTTTTTTGGTATTTTGCAACTTGAATGAGAAACAAACAGAGACTTTTCAGTAATTAAAAAAAATTATGGAGTTTTTTTACTGAGTTAGATCGATTGTTAATAAATGAAATATTTTAGTACAGCCAATTTAATTAGTTTAAATTATATCAAATCTTATGATATTTAGATACACTAAAATCCTGATATTTAAAGGATAGAATTAAAAATATATTTAAAATACTTTTTGCAATTATATTTTTCTCATTATCGCGGCTTTTCAATTTTCGAAAAATACATGCATCTTAGTATTCACGGCTTATTTGTTCGGGGTAAATATGTTCCACAACTTTACTGTGTCCAATTTTAAAAATACATATTTTTACGACTGAAAATCATAGTATCGATTTGTATTAGTGTGAACATTTTTCAAACAACTACTCATATCTAAGAATTTTTCACTTAGTTTTTAAACTGCAATTAGGAATTAGGAAGCGAGAGTGACCAAAATTTGATTACTGAAACTGCTGTTAAGGTAATTACTTTTTTCCTGGCTTAAACTTTTTTGCGAAAAATTGATGTTTTTCACTGATAATAAATTTAAAAAAATAGTATTTTAATTCTTAAAATAACGAAAAATTGGATTTTCCTAAATACCTTCTTTTGGGCACGATACCTAATTTTATGGAATAATTTTTGTTGTGCTTGAACATGAGAAGATTAATAATGAAAAAATATCATACCCTGGGCATCATATGGATAGGTTGACTGGATCACTCACCTGTAACAAAAAAATATGTTTGTACAGGTGCCTCAAAATACATTTTTCATAGGGCCTCTATTGAAACTTCAAGTTTCGGTACCTGTAGAGCGAGTTGAAACACGGTGTTTGCATCCGTAGGGTTAAAACATTTTATTTCAGCTCTAGGCTAGACAGGTAGGTAATTAGTAAGGGTCTACAGGTACCTCAACTCCAATTTTCAATAGATTGGCTACGAAAAATAATATGCGTTACTAGGAATGTAACATACTATTATCAGTAATAATAGTGTTAAGTTGATGTTAGTGAGTGTCGACCAGGTAAAAAATTCAAATAATAGATCTTAAACTGGCGGTATACTGGTCAAAAAAATCTATTTCTCAATAGACGTTTCGCCCTTCGACGGAGGGACTCTTCAGTAAATTACAACTATGTACATAGCCATGTAATAATTCGATGGAGATAGTCCTTGTTAACTTTATGGAGAGAACGTGTCAAGTAAATGAAATAAAAACTGTTTGCTTATGATATAATTGTCAAATTAGTAAATGTTAAAATGGCTTCAATATAAGAAGTTAAAAAGATATGTTGGCTTCCATGTTGGCGTTATAAGAATGTTATATTAACAATAAAAATTGGTGGGCCATCACATTATTCTTTCGTAGGCCGCCATGACGAAGTTTAATAAAGAGATTTTTTGGACCAGTATATCGACAATTTAGGATCTATTATTTGAATAATAATGTTCACTCGTTTACATATAATACATTCCTTTTGAAAATAGAAAAATTCCATTTAAAATCATGTCAAATTTCAAAAAATGTCCATCAATAGTTTTAAAATGACACAGTATTCCAATATATATTACTTTACAGTTGTGATTTAATTTTTATATTACAGTCTGTCAAGTTAAAGCGTGGGTGGCTTTACTCGCAGTCGGTAAGGTGTATCGACATGATTTTGGTGTCAAAGTATTAAGAAGAGCTCCCTCTTTCAT
>NC_046661.1:106751291-106769337 GCF_010883055.1 Belonocnema kinseyi | reverse complement strand
GGGAGCTCTTCTTAATATTTTGACACCAAAATCATGTCGATACACCTTACCGACTGCGAGTAAAGCCACCCACGCTTTAACTTGACAGACTGTATATTCAATTACATAAGTAGAAAACTGTTAATTTGAATTGGGAATATAACAGGAATAATTTATTCATATATTTATTAAAGCACCTAAAGAAAACACTATGAAAAAATTTCGCTACACGGTATAGATTATATAGATAAATACACAAGTAAAAATTGTTGTTTCTGATAACTTTAATCTTAATTGCGTTTCACCACCACATGTGGGAAATTCTGTAGTCTGACGGAGTTCACCACCAGAGCAGTACTGGCCCAGTACCGGTCACCAGTACAGATCAAAGCAGGACTATGCCGACAGTATGATGACAAACTATAAACATAACTATTGTGAAAACAATTTCTTTTTTTGCATTCTCATTCTAATGAGAAGGTATTATAGTGAAACGTAAAATTTGACTTTGTCGGTTTTCATCAAATCTCCACGTTTCGAGACCTCGTGAGTCAGAAAAAAACGATTTTTACGAAGGTGGATGTCTGCCTGAAGTCTGTAGTCTGTAGGCAAAATATCATTCGAAAAAAATGGTAGGATTCGATTGCGCTTTGGCACCATTTTCTAAAATTTAACTAAAAAAGAACAACTTTGTTAGCCAGCGATTTAGGATCAAATTTCAAAAAGTTGGAGCATTCTAAAAATTTTGGGAACATGTATTTTTTCAAAAATTAAAAATGCTATGTGCGTTTTTATATAGCAGTACACCATACTCTCGCTTTTAGTCTAGTGTCAGGGGTTGCCTTCAAATAGCCCTGGACTGATTTCGGGGATGGGGGGATCGAAACGTAAACAGTGAAGGTCGCCTGACTCGTTTCCAATCGAAATATATATATATATATATAATGTCGCAATTGCTCTCGTCCTGCTCCAAGAATCAACTGATGGAGCCAGAAGTTCTAGGAAGGCCGAGAACTGGGTGACTGAAAGTGAGAGTTTGTTGTACTCGGAAATTGGAAAACAAATTTCCATGACTTTTTTCTATGAAAAAAAAACATTATCATAGTTATAGCATTTTCAAAATGCAAAAAGGTTGCTTCTTAAAAGTCTTCCTATGAGAATATCATAAAAACTTCTTTTTAATTTTTTTTAAGATTCAAATCTTAATAGCAGAATAAGTCATGAAAAATTAAAAATAACATTTTACGGTAAAACTATGTAAGATAAAATAAATCGTTAATTTATCAAATCTTAAAAATTTAGATTCAAAATAACCAAATTAAATATTGGGGTGAACGACACAAGAGACAAAAAAATGTAAAAACTAGAAATGTTTAATCAAAAAATATCAACAAAGTTTTTATACTTTTTTGTCATAAAAATATATTAAAAATAACAAAATTAACATTTTGAAAAAAGGACTGAAGCTAAAATAACAATTCACGGAGAAGCGTCACAAGTTGCAATAAAATTTTCAATAACAATTTATTTTACATATAGGATGCGCACTTTTCTAGTTATAAAAATAAGACAATAAAGGTACTTTTGTTTTAATGCAAATCATGTTATAAATTCGAATAATAGAAATTTATTCAAATGATATACATGATACAGGGAATGGCTAAGAATAAAAAATTTCTAGTCATTGTAAAATTGTCTAAACCACCTAAAAAGAATAACGTTACAAAAAAATTGAAAAAATATGTTTAAAAAAATATTTTTGCTGGTTGTGATAAATTTTGTAAGTTCCGTCGATCAAAAATTTTTATTCTTATGAAAAATTACAATTTACGTGATTACACGACAAACATTGAACTCGATTTAAATGATTTATTTAAAAAATATTTTTCTTAGATTTCTATTAACAGTTCGTTTCTTCTATACCTACGTATAAGTATATGTATATATGTATATTCGGTTCGGTTTTGATTCATCTAGAATCAAACCGAAGGGCCTATGACAAAGCCACCGAACGCGTCCTCGGGTTGCGGATAAAGGGTCCCTGTACCAAGGGTTTCTGCTGAATATGGTTACAAAAATAAATAGGCAGTCGCTAACAATTGTCCAGGGGTGGTCCCGAAGGAATTAACCCCCAAGCGGAGGTGTGAAAACCGTGCCGAAAGATGAATGGCACCTGGGTGAGGTGTCTAGAACGGTGACTCTGGGATACCGGGCGACCTCTCAGAGTACGCAGCCTTATCCTTGCATGCGGGGCTCTACCAGGATGGACGAACCCCTTTCCCTAGCTTCTCGTGGGAACAACAATGACAACACCAAACATAGTTGTAGTAAGTGCGGTTCAAAACAACAGAACGCGCAGGTCTCCCGAAAATGGGTCGGCCAACAATGCCGACCAATCTAGAGCTGGGGGAGCCAATGAAAATGGATTCAATGCGATGAATCGGGGGGATCTCGCGACCTTTGGGTGGACGGAGCGACTGAATCACGACTTGCTAGAGTGCTACGATGCGAGTGTGGCCCGTGAATGGGGTTACATGGCACGGCTGCATGCTCTGTAGTGTCAAAAACACCCGGAGCTATCGCACTTTTCGCAGCAACGTCTGAGAAACTATGCTGAACCACTCCGTAAAAGGGGCTATGTAAGCGGAACGCCTACTCTACCACAGCTAAAACAAGCCGCCAACAAAGAAAGAGAGGTGACACTAAGACCAACCGCGGGCAGGCATCCAATAGATGAAGAGCGATGCTTTATGACCCGGAGAAACATCAACACCAATGTTTCTCTCAAGCCTAAAGATCTGGTTGAAATGGATGACAAGGTTCGTGGACATTTTTCCGGTAAATCCGACCTCTGGGCTACAAATTAATGTGTGTATAATGCAGCGAGAGCTTTGGCCGATGGGAACCGTCAAACAAAACCAACGGCTGATCATAAGACAAAAAGACGAATGCATCAACTTACCATAAAGATAGGCTGGGCAAGCCAGTGCGCGTCCCGCATTCTATGTGTGATTGACATCACATCTGGCAGGAATTTTACCGCCAAGGTTCGAAAGTTCACGCGCGAACTCCGGACCCGTTATCACACACTTAACAAGTCAAAGCTGCTGACCATCAGGCAGCATATTGTTGAAAGAATACGGATACTATCTCACGCTAAGAGTAGTCTAGAGTGGAGGGAGAGGTGGGTCAGAGAAAATCAACAGTTTCACTCTGACCCATCTCGACTCTTACAAGACCCTCCAGTTACTGTCGAACACCCACCCAAACCAGAGGATGTCGAAGTATTTTGGAGAGAAGTCTGCGAAGTTCAGCATAGACTGGACGAAGACTCAGAAAATATAAATAGCTTCAGGGAGTTATGTGTTGCCCTCATAACACCTGATTAAGAATGCCCACACATCACTACCGAGGAGGTGAAAAAAGTATTAAGAGGGAGGCCACTAACTTGTCTGAACACAATTTATAAGATATTCGCAGCTATCCTAAATGATAGGATTGTTCGGGCAATTGAACCTGTGTGGCAAGAACTGTATGAACAACGAGGCTCAAAGAAAGGCGTAGCCGGATGTCGGGAGAACCTGCTCATCGATAGATGTGTCTGCAAAGATGCAGCATTCTACCAGCGTGACCTGTCGAAAGCCTGGATTGATTATCGAAAAGCTTTCGATTTGACCTCCCATAGACTTATCATCTGTCTTTTGGAAATCTTAAAGGTTCATCCGCAAATAGTTAGGTGCATAGACAGATTGATGCCGCTTTGGAAAACCAGATTTACTATCTCATCTGGAAAAAATCGTGTGACAACTAACAAGGTCACCTTTCAGAGAGGTGTCTTTCAGGGCGACACCATGGGCCCACTCCTCTTTTGCCTTACATTATTGCCACTAGCTCTAGCACTTCGCTATTCCGACGGGTACTTGTGCGGCAAACCTGCAGATCGAAAGTACAAGGTCACTCATGTATTTTACATGGACGATATTAAGATCTATGCTAAAAACAGAGAGCAACTGTATCCAGCTCTGGAGATAGTCGAACGATATACTAAGGAAATTGGAATGGAATTTGGTTTAGACAAATGCGCCAAGGTTTATTTGAAGTGAGGAAAACTTAATGGCATCCCTGAACATCCTGAGCTCGTCGATAGAAGCGCCATAACTACACCTTTGCGCTGGAGAGACTTATACATACCTGGGCGTGCCACAGAGCCGCATTTAGGATATGACATCTATAAAGGATACTCTGCGAATCAGATACAAAAGTCTCATCCGACAGATTTGTTCTTCCGAACTGTCGGCGAGGAACAAAGTATCTGCAGCGAACATGCTTGCCGTCCTGGTACTACTCTATTCATTTGGAATAGCTCCATGGACAAAGAACGAGCTCAGATCTCTTGTTATCGAGACAAGAAAGCTTATGCACATGAACAAAAGCATGCATCTTAAGTCTTCCGTTCCGCGACTGTACATCTCACGCCATCAAGGGGGTCGCGGAATGTTGAGTCTTGAATGTCTTCACAATAGTATTATTCTGGGGACAGCACATAGAGTTGCAAATGGAAGAGACCCTCTTCTTAAAATGGTCAGGAATCACGAAAAAGTGGGCAAAGGAGCATTTCTGTACAAAGCAGCGGAGGAGGCTGCTGAAGCACTCGGACTTGACTTCAGTATTAGGGGTGAGCAAAATGCATCAAATCTTATCTATCTCGAGTACTCACTCACTCCGGAAAGCCCGGATTAAGAAAGCACAAGAGAAAAACTTTCGTGAACAGCTCGTCGATATGAGGATGCACGCTATCTTCCACAGAAATGTGAAGGATCATTCAATGTCTTGTGAGCTAACGTTTGCTTTCCTTAAATCGCCCGGATTAAAGTCTGGTTCGGAGGGTTTCATTTTTGCATGCCAAGACGGTGTCATTTCCACCTAAACATACCGTCGCCACATTTTGAGCCAAGACATTCCCGATGATAGCTGCAGGGCGTGCAATGCACACTCCGAGCATTTAGCTCACATACTATCTAGTTGTCCAACTCACGCGGGAACGACCTACATTCAAATACGCAATGCGGCACTAAGAGTGCTTTATTACCATCTCTGTCACTCGTACGGCATTAACCTTAATATCGTTCCTCTAAATGCTCCTAGGGAAATTGAGTCAATTGTCGAGAATGGGAAGTGCCGCATATACTGGAACGTTATATTCTCGACAATTGTTTCTGTTGCTCACTCGAGACCTGACATGGTTTTTTTGACTTCGAGAAACGAACCATATTCGTTATCGAATTTTGGGCACCAGCTGACAAAAACATCATAACCAAGGAGAATGAAAAGAAAGAGAGGTATCGAGACCTTATAAGGGAGTTGCAACGATTGTACCCGGAATATTCTGTTAAACTGATCGTCCTTATCATTGGCGCTCTTAGAGGTGCCAAGCTTTCACTCGCTAATGGCCTAAAAAGCATCCCTGCGTGTCAACAATATACAAGAACACTTGCGCGAAAAATGCCAAAGGCGGTTGTCCTTAGGTCGCTCCGTGTTCTTAGGGTTCACGAGGCGTTTGCTGGATCGTCGTATTGATTCCTTTACAGACTGTAACCACCTATCTCACGGTTGTGAGACGTGGTTGTGGCTGAAATTCTACCGTGATTTCGCTGGAAGCGGGTGCAATTTTCCAGATCAGCACCCGCTCCCGGCGAAATCCTGCGGTTGTCCTTATGACAAATTTTTGATTATATATGCATAAGCATGCTCTCTCCGCAGCAGGTAAAAGAATATTTTTGACACATGTGGTCTTCTCTCGGTTACAGTTCTGTCCTTATATTCCGCCTTCATTAACCGAAGTTTGGTGGGACTGATTTTAAGACTGGGCTCTCCACCAAACGAATTTCGACGCGCAAAGTAAATTTCTCGCACAAAGGTAGTAGTTGGCGTAGACTTTAAACAATGAATAATGCAAACAATAAAATAGTCTCGGAATGGACTAAAACTTTGATTAGCGAAAAGCATGCACCCCGTAAAGTTAAAGGTGAGGTTTCAAGGGATGAATGGGCACTAGGTGTTTGGAATGCTAGAGGGGTGAATGATCTTGAGGTAAGAGAATTACTCAAATCCATGCCCATAAAAAACTTGATATTTTATGTGCACCTGAAGCAAAGAAAAATGGATGAAATTAAATAGAAAATAAATAAATAAATCATGTGATGTGATATAGTTGAGCTTAATGTAGAAAAGTTCACACTCTTGACAATATCAAGTGCAAAGCACGAGATACTTATTGAGAGTGTGTTCGTGGAAGCCGATAAAGGTTTAAAAAAAGAGAATTCACAATCACCAGATGATATTTACGAATGATTTGACCTCTAATGTTGAAAGTTATGTGCACAAATGCGAAGGAAGTGCGAAGAACGAGCGCATAGCGCTGAGTAAATAAACTATCGAGCGAGAAGAGCAAGATCCCACAGTTGTGTGCCAAAGCCACACTCAACTTGTGAGAGTAAAGACCCACGCACGATCAGAAGTATCCAGCCCTTTTTAAAATAGTTAAAATTGAAATTTAAGACAATTCTGTCTAAATATGTTAAATTATCGTTCAAGAAGTGTTATTCTGCATTAAAAACTGAGTCATTAAACTTTATAAAAGGATTAAATGAATTTAACGCTGTACATCTTATGATGATTTTTGTACAGCAAAATGTTTTTTTGATCAATAAGGTTATTAAAGCGTTTAAGAATTTGACTTCTCTTTATTGCTTTTTACCTTCGGACAGTTTTTGAACGTTTTAAATATTTAAAGATGAAAACGTTATCGAGCCCTTTTTTTAATTAGTAAAATTGAATTCTTTTTTTAACATAGTTTAAATTATCTTTTAGCAACTGTTATGTCTCAATAGAAACGGCGTAAAAAGTATGATCAAAAAATTGGATACATTGAAAACTGTGTGTTTTTAGAAGTTTTCTTATTGCAGAAAATTGTATTTTCTCATTAAGTTAACTAAAGCGTGTTTACACTTGATTTTACTTATTATTTATTACTTTTTGATAACTTGAAAAGTTTTTAAGTACTTAAAGGAAAAAAATTATGGAGTCTTTTTTGCAAGAAATAATATTCAGTTATATTTTAAAAACAAACGTAGGTTAATTTTACTCAAGAAACCTGTAGATTCAGGAGTTATTGCATTAAAAAAGCATTTTCCATAATTTGGATCGGATTTCCTGTTGGATGTAATACTAACAAAACTAAGCTAAGAAGCTCATAGAAAAAACATTGTTTAGGTTTTTTTGAGTTAGTGTATGTCGTTTTCCGATTTTAAATTTGCCTTTGGAATACTCAGAAGTTATAAAAAGATGCTATCTATAAACAGAAATCAAATTTGGAAACATTGTTGAGGTTCACCTTCATAACCTGATTGTATATTTAAATGCCCACTTATTCGAAATTTTTAATTCAAGATGTAAAAAGAACTTTAAGTGATAAAAAGGCATTCAGGTTTTTAAGAACACTAAATAAGAGAATTTTGATACATATTGTTACTTTGTATGAGTGAAGAAACCATCCTGCAGAAAAAGTGAAAGAATGCAATCAGGGCTGAACCTGCTGGCTTACTCAGGTAGATAGGCACTCGTGGCTTGGCATTTTACTACTGATTCCCGTTGCAGAAATAAAGTCAAAGAACGAGCGCGCGAGAGCAAAAAAACGAGAGAAAAAGGAAAAACTCACCATAAAAAAGCTATAAAGCTTAATGTTGAGTTTTTTTTGTAATTTCGTAGAATGTGCTACAAATTTTTCCAACAAAATTTCAGAAAAGTTTAAACAATTAAAGACATAACAATATTCAGAAAAATTCTAGCATAAAATTTCTACAATAGATAATCCAAGATCAATCCGAAACATTATGAAAAAGTTTTATCTATTCTACAGAAATAAAAAAAATCTCCACAGATTCTATAGCACTCTCAAATTTTCTAGATTGATCAAGAGAATTGTTGAAAATTTTGAAAAAAATTAAAATTTTATTTAAATATTCTAGACTAGTGTAGGTTATCCTAAAATGTTCAAGCATTTTATCATAAAACTAAAAACATCTATAATGTAAAAAAAATTCTTCATGTAAAAACTTATTAGTGGAATCAATTTTAAGAGTGTATTATTAGGAAAAATTAAAAACTTGAGAATACACCACTTGTTACATCATTTCTTCACTTGGTGGAAGCATTTTTTTAATTGATTTTTTGATAGTATATTGTTGATTAGCGTAGTGGCACAGTCTTTTATCGATTAAATATCGATTCTGAACTACAACTTGAAAGCAAAATGGTTATAGCCTTGAGCAGTGAAAAAATTTATCTCTAGCTCATCCTACACCTGTTCTTTATCTCTGGGAGCTGCATATCCCAACAGAACTGGGAAGAAATTTATTTCACAAAAAATAACTGAAAAAAATAATAATGCAAAGCTTTCCTAAACGGTTCGTGAATAATCTGCCTGAATAAAAATCTCCTTTTATTGGAAAACATTGCAGTTTCGAAAGAAATACAGTAGTTGACAAAATTTTTCGCACACATATTTTCGGTGACTCGATTAAGTTCTGTTAATTTTAATTATACTACAATAGCTGAAAAAATATGTTAAACGGTTGATTCAAGCTCTGGAAATTCTATATAAAAAGAGCCCTGGGGGAAGTAAAGTTGTCTATTTTTTGAGTAGATATTGCAAAGTGTAAATTTCAATGTTTTCTTAAATATTCAATAACTTCCGAGGTAATCAAAATTTCTTAATGTTCTTGGGCTTACTTTGAAGATACTTTAACCCATATTAAAACCGCTGATAAGTATAAATCGTAAAAAAATTTTTATTGAATTGCAAGAACTCGAAGTTTGGATAAACTTCCGAAAAGGGTCTATATCCGATTTTCTTCAAACTGCGTATACCTATGCATTTTGAGGCACTGATTACGAATATGACAGTAAAAATTGGGGCAGATTTGATTTTCATGGTGAAATTATCGAAAAACCAAAAAAATTATGTGACGAGTTACAGGGTGCCTTCCCCCCCCCCCACGAGGCGTTAGAAAAGGGGCAGGGATGTTATCTTACATTATTTCTATGACCAGTCCCAGGGTGCCTTCCCGCCCTCCACGTATCGTTGGTAAAGGGCCCGGGGTGTGATCTTACATTATTTCTATGACCAATCACAGGAGTGATTTCCTGCTCCCCACGGGGCGTTGGAAACAGGGCAGGGGTGTGATCTTACATTATTTCTAAGAACAGTCACAGGGGTGCCTCCCCCCACGGGGAGTTGAGGGGCAGGGATGTGATCTTACATTATTCCTATGACCAGTCTCAGGGGTTGCCTTCCCGCCCCCACGGAACGGTGGAAAAGAGGTAGGTATATAAAGAGCGAAGAAAATCGGGCATATCCCCTTTTCAAAAGTAATCGCCGAAGTGTTAACAAAAAAGTTTGAAAAAATGTAATATTCTTTTTGGTAACAATAATATTTTTGTACAATATATGAAACATACAATCATGAAGTTGCTATGAAATTTCCTCGAAATATATATTTATTAAATTTTTAGTCTGATTTTTCAACAGATAAGATGTTTTCAAATTTTTCCAACTCATTAATGGCTTTTGTGATGCGTTGCAAAAATTAGTTTAAAATTAAGCCTAAGAACATTGAAAAATATCGATTATTTCGGAAATAGTTAAAAATTTAAGAAAATATTGAAGTTTTTACTATTTTTGCAATATACACTTAAAAAATAGATGAAATAAGCTTCAACCTGGGTTTATTTGTTACAGAATTTCGAGTGCAATCAACCCTTTAAAGAGAACATTTTTATCTCTGTTTGAATATAATTGGCAGATGAAATAGTTGTAGAGTCTCTGTATAAGTTAGGATTTCGTCTATGATGCTCAACAGTGAGAAATTAAAATGAGGCAGGTATTGAAAACTTGGAGAAAATTAAGCGTAGAGATGCGTTGAATAGCATAAAGAAGCATGGAGAAGCGTTGAGGTAAGTAGAGAAGCTTGAGCGTCCCAGTTGCCTGTACTAATACCCTCACATACTAACTACCTTCTTATTCTCCCTCTATCCTGGTCTCAAAACCCACCTCCCATTGAGCTGAGTCGAAGAAAACCTGCAGCAGTTAAGATAAAATAGCTCGGAAGTGGACACTTTTGTTGCCGCTGCCACCTTTTTCTCACCCAGTGTCTTCTTTTATTCCTTTCTTTCTTTCTTATAACTCGCATTTTACTCCTTATTCTATCCTCTTTTTCATTCACACAGCTCTCGCACTCGAGAGAACTCGACGCAATCGTGTCGGCAATTTTCTCAAGGTCAAGGGTTCGTCAAGATGATGCTTACAACATCGTTTCGTTGAACTTTATTCTAGGTGAAAATTGCGGAAATGGAGGAGTGATGATGCTGGAAGCGATCTTTAGAAAAGACTTGAGAACCTTAATTATTTTTTTCTAGTCTGTTAACTAGGATAGCTCAAACGGAAAGGTTCGCTTCACTTGTGAAGTAATTCTCAAGACACTTCTATTCGCTATAAAAACTATTAGGAATTTTTCTATAATTTTTACGGTTACGGTTGGGTGTCCATTCTCCCGCTCTTCCATCGCACTTTTTTCTAAGGGTGGAAAATTAGGGGTGGGGAAATAGAGGAACTAAGGGGAAATGAGGTCAAGAAAGCGAGAGGTAGTAAGGAAAAATTAGGGGAGGAGAAGAATGACAAGTGAGCGGAAATGAGGAAAATAATTAAATGGAGTAGGGAAAATAATTAGAATTGAGAGTAGGTAGTGGGGAAAGTGAAGGGATATATAATAGTGCTGTGTGGGTTAGTAGGGGAGCGCAAGTGTTGGCTAAAAAGGGTATTAGGGGAAGACGAGTATTATCTGTGGAAGTGAAAAGAGAGTGTAGTAGAGAAGGGACAAGTTAGGGGAGGGATGGGAAGAAAATATTCCATTGAGGCGTTGAGTAGGGGTGAAAAAGTAATTTCATCTTAAATAAGGAATGAAGCTATTAAACTATATGGTTTTTTTGATACATGATAAACGAAAGCCTAAAAAAAGTTATAATATGAAAACACTCTAGACGATTTGAAAAAAAACTTTAGAAATAAATTTACACTACGTTTCATAAAAAAAATTATATATGGAGATCTATACTCATTTACTCTTTTTACTTATCACTTATTAATTCTTAGCTCTATAATCATTTATATAATTTTTCATTTTCGATAAATAAATATTAAAAGACGATACGGTTGCAAATTTTATTATTCTTCTCAATTATATGTGCCGAAAGCTTTAATTAAAACCATCCCCTAAGAAAATCGGACTGAAAGAAAACCTTCCAGCATAGGGGTATTTTCACCTCTCAATTTCCCTATCCTCTCGCCTTTACTTGCAAATGACTATTTGCGTGAAATTTATTATTTAAATAGGACGCAGACTTTTCCACAGGTTCTCGCAATGTTTTTACGCTCTGCAGTGATCAGTTTATAAGGCTTATACAAAACCTGAGTGTCGTAGCTTGATAACTTTTTTTATGCAATGTAAAAGACAGAAGCTAGTATGAGATTACGAGGATTTTCCATGAAACCTTACGAATTCACAGTTGTATTCACATATGCTTCTAACAAAATAAAAATAGGAAGTGGTACGAAAGCTAAAGGTGTTGTAGGGGAAAAGTTTGGGAACAGCATAAAGGGTATAAGGCAGAAGTTGGATAGGGTAGAATTTGTGATATAGGCGCAAAAGGAGGAGACACGTGTGTATACGGGAGAGGGATCAGAATATGGATTTTGTGATTACAAGTAAGGTGGAGGGTTATATCAGGTGTAATTTTATAGATTACCCGAGAAAGGAGAAGATCTGAATAAAAATAACATAAGGGATTGGGCGTATATGTGTTAGGGGGAGCGGATGGGAAAGGGATAGACAAGAAGTAAAATATGAGAAGAAGAAATAGATCACAGGAATATAATAAGGAAGGGGCGAAGTGTATAAAAAGAGAAAGGGAGATGGGGAACATATATGGGGATATATGTCGTAGCCCAATAGCAGACCCAGTCGATTAGTCGACTAACTGGCTAGTCGGCTAAACCAGCGTTTCCCAAACTTTTTTCGTACTTTCTGGGAAGCAGCAGGGTCGCCATCTTAATTTTTTTTACAATATTGAAGCCCAAGAGAAAAACTGGAGGTCGGCCGTTCGGGCTCGGGTGCTTGCTTCGCGTGTCCATTCCGTTGTTAGAGAATTAGAATTATTATGAAAGGAACATTAAAAAAATATCGAAGAAAATCGAATAATAACTTGAAGAGTTATTGCACTTTGATTACATTACATATTACATTTTTATTACAGTTAATTGAGCAAAGTCTTTATAATTTCAGTTATGGTATTTCCATAAAAATGAAAGGGCCATTCGTGATGGTATACGAAAGTATCCCTCTTCTCGCAGCGGGGAGCCTGCCTTGGTGCCTGCCTAGCTGCTCGGCCCTGGATGTTATTGGTTAGGAAATCTTAAATAAAAGATTATCCGATTTTAAAAATGAGCCAGGAAAAGTACGATAGTATATTGTGATACAAGTGGGAAATCAGAAACTTTGCAAGTGTTGAATGTTTTTAGAACGAGCTGCAGTCAAGTGGAGGCAAAGTCCCTGTCGCCACTTGTATCACATACTATTTTTCATAATACCTCCACGGACACCAGTTACTTTCTCTGCATGTTTACTGCGAAGTTAATGTTACAGTCGCTGACGCTTTTTGGTTTGAACTATCCCGTCTGAAGGAGTTAGTTAAACAGTTTAACGCTACAGATGGTTTAAGTCATATTCTAATGCCACTCGAACATAAGAGAGAGGAAAGAGATGCCATGACTGTGGAGAGTTTTTCCACACTCACTTTGTCACACTATCGAAAAAATCCCCCTTTCACCACGTTAAGCATGCCGAGAAAGTGACTGATTTCTGTGGAGTTATTATGAAAAAGAGTATTGTGTCCTTTCTCCACTGCTTTTTTATTCAAGATAATTAGAAATAAAATTGATTTTGAAAAAGGAGGGGATGCAATGTAATATAATCTAGTGTAATGTAACCTGCACACCGATACGAATAATTATTATTTACGACGTCATAACTTCTGACGAGATAGCTCACGATTTATGTGCTATTAGGTATATAGAGGCAAACGTGGAGAAAGGAAAGGGCAGTCGGGTTGGATAAGAAGTGAGAGGGGTTGGAGGTGTTAAAGCGCAAAGGGTAATTAAGAATTATGGACACTTCTAGATTGCGTGGCAAATTGGAACGTGCTAATTGCTCCGCCTTCTCTTCTCGCCAACAACTTTTAGTAAACAAGTGTCTGAATTCGAGGCGCGTTTAGTTTTTTTGTGATAACAGTTCGAAAGGGGAGACACGCGTATCTCACATGAAAAGTTTCAAAGGGAGTATACGTGAATTTCCTAAGGAAGAGAATACTTCATTTCCCTCTAGAGATTCTAGAAGGATGTGTTTATTCATAATAAATAAATGTCTATCATCGTTATGGGAGCTATAAAATTTTATGGCGAGCCTACAAAAGGTCGGAAATTTGCTCGGAATAGCGTTGCAAGTGCTTATTTTATAGAAGGTGCTTGTTTTCGGAAATAAGAAAATGGGTATGAGATATAGATTTGTATGAATTTTAGTCCTGCTAAGGGAATGCGCATAAATACCGTAGCATTTTTTCTGCAATTTTGAAACACATACTCCCCTTTGTTAGGGCATATGAGACTTTATGATTTGGGAGGAGTGGGGTTGGTCATATCGTACTGTTTATAATAAATTAACTATGTAGTTTAACATTCAACCAGATGTGAAGTTGTATTTTTAACAACAATAAAATTAATTCTCAACAAAAAATATAATAGCTGATATTGTCAACAAGAAAAGATTTTCATTTTAGACCAAAACAGTTGAAATTAACCAAAAAGAGAGAACTTCTAACAATAAATTTGAATCCTCAAAAAAAACAGATATACTTTTAAATATACAGTTGCACTTCTTACCAAACAAGGAACTAATTTTCTACAAAAAAAAACAAGTTTAAACGAAACTTGAATTTTTAATCAAAAAGATAAATATTCAACAAATTAACCTCAATTTCTACCAGAAAGTTCAATTTTTAGCCAGAAGGTTTAATTTTCTACACGAAGAAATGAGTTTTTAACAAAATTAAATTTTTTACTAATAAAATTAATTATTCACCAAAAAAGTCAATTTTTCAATATATTACATCGATTTTGGACTCTAGAGTTGAATTTCCCTCCAAAAAGATGATTTTTCTCCCAAATCAAAGGAATTTTTAACAAATTGCACATGTTTTCTAACAGAAAATGGTGGTATTTTTTATTTAAACAAATTTTCTACAAAAGAAGTTGAATTGACAACCGAAAATATGAGTCTTCAATCAAAAAGTTAATTTTCAACTAAATTATTTTTTTGAACGAGACAGTTATATTTTTAACAAAAAAAAAAGATGAAACTTCTGCAAAAATAGAAAAATTTTTAAACAAAAAATGCAACTGAAAACGTGAATTGTCTAGAAAACAGTCAAGTCTTAAATTCGAATGTTTGAATTTGAACTAAAGGTAATTTTTAAATTTTATTTTGAACTAAAAATGGAATAGATGAAATTACAGTCAAAAGAATTGAATTTGAACCTAAAAAGAAGAGTTTTTAACAAAATATTGAAGTTTTGTAACAAAGAGATTAATCTCAAACTACTAAAATAACTTTTGAATAAATTAGTTTAACTGTAAATCAAGTAGTATAATTTTCAATCAAACCTAATTTCAAGCAAATAAGAAAAATAATAATAAAATTCTCACCACAAAGAGGTTTATTTTCTTGTTGGGTTCTATTTCAGCATTATTTGAGAAAAAAAATCAGAAAACCCATTACTCAGTATTGAAATGTATCCTTATCTGTTTATTCATAGATTATTTATTTGTGATTATTTTATTTGTGACAAGTTATACTATTGTAATTATTTATAAGATAAGAGATTCTTTCACTTTTAATTTACCAGGTACAGTAAGCAATAGATTCTGCTCAGAAACAGCTGTTAACAATTAAATCGATTTAAACAATTTATCAAATTTAGTAATAGTAGAAAATGTATTTTATCCTAAGATACATTTTTCTAATTATCGTGAAAAAAGCACTGTCAAGAGAGCAAAAGATGTAAAGAGAAAAATCAAAGACTTTCAGGAAAGTTCCCTCAAAGTTGGCTACAATGGGACTTTGGTTAACAGACATTTTACGAGGTGAAACACACCGGTTAGGTCGCAGGATGTTACGTTGGGTGACCTTATTTCGAAGAGAATTCAAGCTGTAATTGTGACCATCCTCCCTTTCAAGCCTTCTTCCGTGACTCTTTCATTCTGGGATAACGATCGAGAGAAATGAAGTTGGAATGAGAAAGAGCACATCCAGCACTCGGAACTGAGTGCCCTTGTTTGCACTTTTTTGTCTTTCTGCACACCCAAGCAAAACACTCTTCACCCTGCCATCTAAAAGTAATTCGAAAAAAGAGCATTTTTAATTCAAAAACTAAGCCTTCCG
Organism: Belonocnema kinseyi; assembly: GCF_010883055.1. NCBI lineage: Eukaryota > Metazoa > Arthropoda > Insecta > Hymenoptera > Cynipidae > Belonocnema > Belonocnema kinseyi. Next base: position 106,753,750 of record NC_046661.1, on the reverse strand, counting down.
ACCTTTGTAGATTCTTATTTCTGCAATTTCAGGCTGTAAAAGAACGAGGGCAAAACGTTCGTAAACAGCTGCGGTGACCTTGTTGCCAAGATGGTTTTCTTTAAATATTCTAGCAACGAAATTGTCATAAGTATCTTAATTTCACTTTAATTATTCATATTCATTACTGTGATGACACAAATATCAACTTATTAAATGTTTCTAAAATTAACATGTGTCTATGTCATGTCTTCTTTACTTAGGTTGGAACAGTGTCCCATATTTCATTAGTCGGGGGCTAGTCAGGTGACCCGACTTATCCTAGTTGGGGCCTGATCAGGTACTAGTAGGGGTCATATGATAATACATCCGCGTGGAATATTAACCAAACTCCCAAAAATTTTTGGAACATCCCCTAAAAGTTTGTCAAAATACTTATTATTTACGGAAATCTCAATAAACTTTTTTGAAATATATAAAAGTGCTCAAATTTACCCAAGGTTTAATGGGGAACATATCCTACGCTTTAAAGTACATAAATTTATGTACATAAAATTCCGCAAAATTTGTGGAATATTAATTTGAAAAAAAAAACTTTAGCTGGAAGGCAGCAATGGAAGAGCTTCGCTCTGAAGGAACCGCGATGTTGGTCACAGTAGTCTCTGCTCCAGGTAATTATGTTTTGTTACGTGTGGACTGCTGTCTTAAACACTTGACGCGTCATTTCTGTTGCGCGAGAGGTGGCACGTCGCGCCCTTGCGGATTTTCTTTAAAGCTACCAGTCCAGAACCGCAAGACTCAAATGAAGGTGTTAGCGAAATCTGAACTGTACCGTGCTTAATAGTTTACTACTAGGATACTGCTCTTCACTGATTAATCAGAAACTTTTTCTCTTTCCAATTTCAACTACATGAAGCATTAGACTTTATTTACATATGGCAAATCTTTCAGATCAATTTAAAAATAAGCATCTGTACAAATTTATAGATTTATGACTTTCGGCAGAATTTTACCTACATCTATATGTATGTTTTTCCAATATGGATTTTCTTAAAATTTCATACAAAGGTATTTATAAATGTTCCTAGAAATTCGCAATTTTTTAAAAACTACTACAAAAAAATAAGATTACGTCTTTTTGAAGATTTTGATCGTTGTTTTTATAAAAAGTTGATTTTCGTACAAAATTATTAACTTAATAATTATTTATTAAGTATATTTGAGATCAATTTAACATTAATAAATCTTTTCTCCAAAAAAACGGTGTAAAATTATTGTTAAATAAATTCTTAGTGTTTTAGAATAAAAAAATTATTACGCTTTTTTAGATATTAACTCATTTGCTAAAACCTCGCCGAAAACTCAAACATAAGAATAACCCGACCACAGGCTCACTAGCTCCCGACCAGAGCCTGAAGATTACCCGCAAGGAAATTAGTGAACAAAAGGCCCGACAAGCCCTTGACTAATCACCGACCAGGCCCCGACTGAAATTTTGACAACAGAAAGCCCAACTAGTTTCCGATTAGTCCCCGACTGGGTACTTTGTCAAAATTAATAACCCAACTAGCCCTCGATTAGTACCCGACTTGTAATAGGGCCAAATGGGGCTATTTCCACACGGGTTACTTCTGCCTTCCTACATTATAAGTCGTTACAAAACCTGCCTCCAACTAAAGTTCTGAATATATAAAATTAGCGTATTATTAAAGAAATTATAATTATGGTCATAATCTTTTTTATCAGATGAGAAGCATCGAAATTGATAAAATTCTTAACATTCGTTGCGGCTTTGTCATTAGACAAATTCGATTACCGGCGCAAACCAATTTAATTAGAATTATCGACGCAATTCGTGCGAAGGCTTTGGAACTAATATTCGCCAACAACGTGGGCACTCACGTATGTATATGTGATTGTTGGCAATGTGTACGATATTGAGCTCTACCCACAGACAGATAGGTGATCTATGTATATAGATATATACATAATATATTGAAAATTACATATGTGCATACGTACACTTCAGTATACTATAGCGATAGTAATTCTGTAATATTGTGGCCAAGTAATGATGTCTGATAGCCGCATCCCGATAACCACCAGGGTATGATGTCCAACCATGTTAATTTGCAGAAAACCTCAAACCGCGAATTAAATCCATGACATATATTAATTAAAAGAAGCAGGTGCAAAAGAATAACTTAATGCATGGTAAATTTCTGGTTCAATCAAACGTCCGAAGAAAACTTTAAGAAAATACAGAATATTAATAGTTGATTTATTTATAACTTTTCTAATTAGTTCATCATTGATCAATTTGAAATCAGATATGTTTAAAGTAAAATTATTTCGTAGTATAAGCTTTTTATGTTTGTAAGAATTCACGATGGCACCTTTAAAATTGAGTTTATAATATCGGTGCCATTTTTGCTAGCTTTTGCATAGTTACTTTCGTGGCAACTTTTTGATTTAAAGCC
>NC_046661.1:106718221-106751191 GCF_010883055.1 Belonocnema kinseyi | reverse complement strand
CCTATTTGCCTTAAATTTAATACGGCACTTCAAAAATTGATTTTATTTCATTTATACAAATCTATATATCAGCCTCAAATTTCTAGCTTTCTAATCAGAGACCTGTGCAGAAATTGCTCAACTTATAGTATTCCTAGGTTCCGATCTGGGCCCGATCAACTTTTCCGCATGTGGCTGCAAGGGGGCAGATGTTGTGGCTCGCGCCGGAACCACGTCGGTTCAGGTTAGGTTAGAAAAAATTACATCAAGTTTTCTGTTCTGGTCCTCATGTTGTTTTGTTTACCTCGATCTTAAAATGCCAAAACAAAAAAGTGAATTGCGAGTTCAGAAGGACAAAACTGTTATTGAGAATTCTTACATCCGCAATGAAGCCGAGAGCAAACTTGCGAAAAGCGTTTGCCTCCGATTAATTTGAGACTTTGTATACATATGTATTTTGACTTGCTGATCGCGAATTTGATAGTGAAAATACCCAAAAATTTGATTTTCAAGGTCCAAACCGTAAAAACTATAAAGATCTTATGTTTTTCCGTTCATTTCAGTAAATAATAAAAATGTACAAAATAGTTTCAAATAAAAGTTGTAGGTCTTTTAATAACACACATTTTATGTTAAAAATGTTTACAGCCTACGACTGCTAGTTTGCAAAAAATATACGATAAATATGAAAAATCACAGAAATACTGCAAAATGTTTAGCACTTTGGCTTAAATTGTTTGAAAAAATTATAAACATTATAACATTATAACAACAATCTTCATTTCTGAAAGATCTAATAATTTTTACCTGTTTTTGGAATATTTTAGAAAGATTTTTCCGATATTTATATTGTCACGGTCAAATGGCATACATTGTAAATTAGTCACGTTTGAGATTAGGGACGTCCGATATCAGTTGTTCCTCTCAAACTGCGCGGAAATTATTTCCATTTCTAAAGTTGTCAACGTGCCCCACGTGCGTTAGTGAAACAAAAGACATTCCAAAAGAATATTAAAAAGATAAAAAAATATTGATAATTGAAAATCATTTATAAATGTGTGTGTTTGGGTAATAGCTCTGAAGTTAACCATTGTAACATAATAGTTTGCTTCGAAATGCAAAGTTCTAACGATATATTTAAGGAATACAAACAGTTCAATAAGGTAGAATATTGCAAAATTGAAGTATTGTAAAAAAAAGTCTGAACAAAATTTTAGTAACAGATTTTTAAAAATTTTACTAATTATATAAATAAAAAATTAAAGGGGCCATATCTGAGCCAGATCGGGGCAGCATTTTGGATGCCCAGATATGTGCCCTGTCGGGTAGGGCATTTCATTTTCGGTATGGCGCTGTACAGATTACCCTATCGAGGCTTCATTTTTCCAGATTAGTGTCCGACCGACGCCCCACTGAAATTTCTGCAAGGGAAGAAATTTCAAGAGATCAATTCACGGAAGCGCGTGATTTTAGAGCTTCGGTTTTTACGTGTTTTAAAGCATCGGACTCTATGATCTAAAAGCATAGGATTCGAGACTTGAGAGAAAAGGAGCGTGGCATAATGCATTAAACTCGAGACTTATGCTATAAAAGCAAGGGTTCCAAGATCCCCTGTTGGAAAAATCTTCTGGCGTTGGCAAGCCCCAAACTAGACCGTCTAGACTCTAATCTGGCGCAGATTCGACGTTCTAGTCTGGGGCTGGACTGACCTGTAACACTTTTGCAAAGTTTGTGGCTAAACGGTCTAGCTAGCCGCTATTTAACTGCTGGCCCCTGGCGGGAGAACACTACTGGTACAGCACTGGCCCAGTACAGATTGCCGAAATGCCAGAATTAGTTTTGTAACGCTTCGCAGGACAGGCTTGCGGTGCTTGTAATTTTTAATAGTGTTAATTTCTTCTTTTGTATAATTTTAGACACTCTGTAAATCTTTCGAAAGGGTGAAAAAAATTTAACTGAATGACACTTAACAATTTTTATGGTATGGATTGCGGACCAGTCGCAGATCTGAGCCAGACTAGACTTCCAAGAAAATAAGAGAGAAAAAACTTATTTTGAAGATTATTAATTTCTTATTTTTTATACTTTTTGATATCCGGGAAATTTTTCGAAAATTTTAAGAAGCACTTTGGTTGATTGACAATTAGAATTTTTTATATTATGGATTGCTGACAAGTCCCAGATCTGGGCCAGACTAGACTGTCAAATCAATAAGACAAAACGATTTTAAAAGTGTTAATTTCTTAGTTTATATAATTTTGGAAACCCTGACAATTTTTCTAAAATGTTTTATAAAACTTTGGCTGATTGGTACATAGAAATTTTTATGTTATGGATTGCTGACAAATCCCAGATCTGGGCCAGACTAGACTGTCAAGATAATAAGACAAAACGATTTTAAAATTGTTAATTTCTTATTTCGTATAATTTTGTAAACCTTAAAAGTTTTTCAAAAATGTTTAAACAAATTTTAGCTGATTGGTACTTAGAAATATTTATGTTATCACGTGCTGACCAGTCCCAGATCTGGGACAGACTAGACTGTCATGATTAAACGTTCGAGACGTCGCGTCGCGTCGTCAGATCTGGGCCAGATATGCCATCAGACAGCCAGAAGATTTTTCCATTAGGGTCTTTGTTCTCGCGCCAAAGCTTAATCAAATCAATAAGTAGTGCCGTGAATAATTCTCCCGAAATTTTTCTCTCTATAGGAACAACAGAAAATTTGAGAGAAAATGTTAAAGTTAGATAGTGTAAGAATTCGAAAGTTTCCTATTTCAACCTAAAATGCACAGCAGCGCCTTCAAAATTAATTTGTTATATTCATACAAATTTGTATATTTTCTGCATATTTGCGTTTATCAAAGCTTAAAAATTTCAAGCCTGCCAAAAACAACAGGGGATTTTTTAAAACTATTTTTGAGTTAAAATTTAGTTGCAAATTAAAAATTGTAATAGCATTGCGTCAAACTCACTATGGAATCTATCGACTTGAAGTATTTACATCAATGCAAATTTTTACTGGCTTCTTAATAGTAATTTTCATCAAGCAATCCAAATTTTCAGTCCTTCAAAATCATCAGGGATTTTTGGCAAAATTGATAAATTAGTAATTACATTCAAATTAAACATTTTTTCATTTTTGCGTTTAATTGATTGCAGCTTATTCAGAAATGATTTTATTACAGCCATCCACTCTTTCTGCATAGTAATGCTCATAGAAGTCTCACCATTTCTAGGCTCCTAAGAATAAGCCGATGGGTGCTAATCTAAAATGCGTGCAGAATCTAAAATTCTTAACTTTACTGAGCCCGTTTAAAAACAACGTAACTCGAATTTTCCCTTTTTTCAGTAGAGCTCATTTTAATCGTCACAATTTTGTTTGGTTTCAAATTGAAATGCAATCGACGGAAATGTGAAATACTACATGTTTTTGAAATAATACAAACATTTTGCATATGATCCTAATACAGCTAAACCTATAATATGAAAATAGATTTAAATCGAAGTAAATATTTATAATGTTTCTACTTGCCTATTTTGCCTATTATGTTGTCAAAATAGGTAAGTAGAAACATTACAATTATTGACCACTGTTTAAATTTATGAACTGAAGCAGCTCAAATTTTTTGAAACGTAACCTCTCTTGCACTACTACTGTCATGCCATAGACAATATTGCTTTTTATTATTTATATTATAGTTTAACTTGTATTAGAAGCATATGAAAACTGTTTGTCATATTTCAACAACATGTAGTACTTCACATTTCCGTCGATTGCATTCCCATTTAAAACGAAACAGAATTGTGACGATTAAAATGAGTTCTGCTGAAAAAAAGGGAAAAATCGAGTCACTTTGTTTTTAAACAGGCTCAGTAAAGTTGCGACTCATCAAAACATGCATTTGCTAGAAAAATTTAAAGTTAAGTTTATCGTTAAAATTTTTCTATGTTTACTTCAAGATCCATTGTGACGTCTTTAAACTTGATTTTGTTAGATGGATGTACACTTTTCTACCTTCTGTTTAGTTTTCAATATTTGTATTCACAGTTCTGATCAACATTGAAGTCTGAAAAATTAGCAGTAGATGTCGGAAAAATGCTAGCAATATAATTAATTAAATTCTATTAGCATTTATCAACGCAACCGTCATTCAAAGTTTTCAGTGTATGTTTCGTAACGATCAACCACAAGCTCTATTTCCTTTTACACTCCTATATACCTGATTTTTTATTTTTCATTCTATAACATCATAATTTTTATAGCACTAGACGAGAGTAGTAATAACTTTTTAAAAAATTAATTAAACTTCTTCTGGTGAAGTTTTAATTTCGTTATGAATCTAAATACCCTAACAGACTTTGAATTTAACGATTGTATCCTTTTTTCCACCTTATAAAATTATAATGAAGCTTGGCCAGACTTTCAACGTTTACAGTTTTTATATTGTTGAATTAGACAGGCGAAGCTTCAAAAGAAAGCGGATGCGAGGAAAGTTTTTAATCGCGGTTTAACGCAAGCTCATTTTACCGGCAAGATTATTCGCTTTTATGATTCGCACGTAGATGCGCGGCCGCATATTACGCGACTCGATTATGGGCAGAAAACTTGTAAACTTTTTGGTGCACGTCCGAAGATGCTGGATAATGCGCTCGCGACTGATATTATTTTGCGCTCAACTAAGTCACAGGTGCAGGACTATAATTTGTGCTACGCGCGTGATAAAAATATTCATATCATGCAAGCAATAGCCACAAAATAAGTCCAGACAAGCAGTTTTAAGGTTTTTATATCATAATACTGCCTTACTTTTGAAGAAAGCTCTATTTACATATTTTATGAAAAATTAGTTCCCCCTCTCCACACTTTAATTTTCACTTCCCCTCCCTTCCCTTCTCCACCTTCTTCCATGTTTTCTCCCCCCTCTTTGCACTTCCCTTCACATTTTTCCTTGCTTCTCCTATAGTGTAGCTCCTAAACTTGACCTAATTCCACTCCCAAATTAAACTCTATAAATAAACGTACCATACTCATGTAGTTTCCATCAGGTCCTCCAACCTCCGACCTCCAAATGATGTCAGATTCCAAAAAGTGATTTTTACAAAATGCATGCTTATAGTTTAACACAATGTCATTCCTTACAATCACTCTTCACCACAGCTTAATTGTTGCTGGATTTTTTGGTGCAAAGAACATGTGAAATTTCTGTACGTTGTTTTCATAATCTGAATTGCAACTAGGAGCTACATGTTTACGTTCCATTCTTACCGCAGTCATAATAAGTACAAGACAACTTTAAAAAAAAATTAAAATATACACTAGGCTACATTTTTTCAAAACACTTTTTGTGAATTTTTTGCAAACTAATCGTTTTTTAAATATTTTTATAAACTGCACAATGTTTTTCAACAGAAAACTCAAACCAACTGATCGTGGCGCCATCTCTGGGATTAGTTTCACCGCCATTTCCCCTCCGGATCGTAAGAGTACAGAAAAGTAGGGGTGATGCATGGGGCTGTTTTCGCCTATTAAAAAACGAATTCATCTGCACAAAAGATAATTCTTTAAATCCTTGGAAACAATTCAAAATTAAGCTTTTTAAATTTAATTCAAAATAACGTGCAATCAACATTATTTTTCACTAATAAAAACTCTACTGCACCTAAAAGGAAACTTTGACTGCTTTTTCTATTGTTATAAACAATCTCATCAATTATGCCATTTTGATTTTCCTCTCTAGTTTAAAGTTTTCCTTCTCATTTAAACAAAACAGTACCATGAAAAATATTGTTTACAGTAAATTAATTTAATTGTTTATAAGAAATACATTTAAAAAGTTTCCCATTTTAACGGGGTTTCATTTCAAAAAATGGTAATTTGCATTAGATCTTTTTGGATCTAAGCTACTATAAATATTCCACCAAGATTTTGTACAGAAAATTAAATTAACGATTTTTATAACAACATTATTTGACATCTGTGTAACTATAACAGTTTTTTACAGAAAAAGTGCTTTTTCTGTCTAGATGTCCGAAATATGTAGATGATAATATTTTAACAATTACTTTGAGGAAAACTAAATAATTTCTATTCATAATAACAAATGGTATAAAGAAATTCGTCAATTTATCGAGATTTTTTTATTTTCAATTCTCTAAATTTCTTAAATGGCCCAACGTTTTTGAAATGTCTAAAATTCTCTGAAATCCTTGTGTGCCCTGAAACCTTGATTTTTCCAAATCCTCTGAATTCCTTGAATTCTCTGAAATACTTGAATATTCTAAATTCCCTGAATTCTGGAAATGTTCTAAATTATTGAAACTCGTTGAATACTGTAAAGTCCCTGAATATCTGATTTTCTTTGGATTCACTGACACCTCTGAATTTTTATTTAATTCTCGGAAATTCCGAAATTCTCTAAATAGAAAATATTTCTGGAATTCACGAAATCTTCTAAATTTCGTGCAATCCACACATTTTAAAAATCCTTTAAGGAATTTAGGAAATTCTTTCAATTCTCTAAATTTCTTGAATTCTTCAAATTTCCGTAATTTTTTAAATTTCAAAATTCCATCTATTCGTCTCAATTCATTTCATATTTTAAATTCTCGAAAATTCCTAAATTCCTTAAATTCTTGTGATTTCTTTACATTTTTTTGAATTCCTTGCAAATCTTAAAAATAAAGAAATCTCAAGAATTCAAGGAATTAGATAAGCATTCAAAATTACTGATTTAATACTAACATATATTTGAAATTTGACTATATGACTTAATGATCATTAGAGTCTTAAGAAAAATATTTAACAATTCGAGATATTACTGTAAAAATTTTAAAAATGTTGAATTTATACTACAAATGGTATTTGTTGTTTTTAAATACTGTTAATTATTCATAAAATAAATAAAAATATAAATTTCAGATGATTTTCTCAACAAACTATGCATGTACTTTTTTTTATTTACAATACCAGGGAAATCAAAACAGTGCTGAATCCAACGCTATTTCCATTAACTAAAAAGATGCACATGTCGCGCCTAAAAAAGAAAAATAAAGCTTTATTTAGAACAAAGAAACAGCATCAAAATGTTATGATAAAAATGACCCACAATTGGTTCACATTGGCTTTACCCTCCAAATCGCGGTCTAAGATGTTTAATCATCAAAAATTCTCTAATCATTTCAAGCTCCCTCCCTCATTCTTCGAACAGTAAAGCAAATTGGACAGTCAGTCTGGATGGAATTGAATCCATGTGGCGAGAGAAATGAACATCCGGCGATCCAGGATAAAATACCGAGTTTATCTCTCACTCAATCGTAATTTTTTATGTTTTTTTCTTTTATTTCAGACAAGGTTTGTGAGTAGAGAACTAAACCTGTGTATTACTGCCAAGGTCAACGAATTTTCGGAGAAGCTTCGCAGAACTTTGTAAGCTTTTCAATCTGATTCGATTCGAACCCATGCAGCGAGATAAATTGCCGAAGCGCAATTCGGGCTATGAACATGTGTATAGTTATAGGAATATATAGGTGACTTAGGGGATCACATGCTGGCGTCAAGAGTCTTGGTCGCTGATTGAGCTCTTTCTTGTTGTCACATGACTGCATCTTGGCGAATGTTCTTCCTCAAAGCAACGTCATTCAGTGATGATCAACCCCTGTCCTAAAGGGAAAAGAAATCTTGGCACGCCGAAAAATTCCATCGTCTTCGGCTCGCCATTTTCTGGTTCAAGGCGTCTATCTTATCTTTAAGAAAATAACTGAATTCCGTTGAGATAAAATATCCCAAGAGTCATTTTATTAAATTCCTAATTTCTTCCAGTTGAGTAAAAACTTAAAAATCCTGGCTTTCACTTTTAAGTAAACTCTGGCAATGTGACATTGATAAGAATAAAAAAAATTGACAGTTAATTGCTCCGAAATATTATACGCTGGTATTTGAAGCAATAATTTTGTTAAATGCAGGGTTTTATCAAGCATATTTGTTCAATAATAACATATCTCCAAATTATTTCTAGTTTATTCCGTAATAAAATAAATTTGATTAAATATGCGTTAATGTCAGGCATCAACGTGTCCTTCACCATATTTTTTCACGTTTGTGGCAATATATACATATTTTAAAGGAAAGCTTAACATCTAGTTGTTAAGCACATGTATTTTTCAGAATTAATCGCAGAATTACAAAATAAGCTATTTTATTGTTTCCAGGTATAGTTTCAAAGATATAATCACTTTTTAAATGTCCCCCAATTTATACGTCATTCAGTTAGAAAACACTCGTTTATAATTAAAGGTTATTGAACGCACTTTCAGTAAAAGAGAAGACTAAAATAACCGATTTAGAAGCCTGATGAAAAAGATCAGACCTAAATTCGACGTCACATGGTTTTATCATTAGAAGAAGCATATTTCAGAGGTGCCATTCTAAAGGAAATATTGTACATGAAAATTCAAAACTAACTAGGGTTTTATTAAAATTATTTAATATAATTAACTGAAAATGTAAACATGTGGCAAAAATAAGTATTATTATGATAGATGAGACACGCGAAATTCTATGAAATCTTATGATATTTCATGAAATTCTCGAAATAGATAACATCCCTGAACATTCTTTACAATCCCTTATTTACTTTTAAAATCTCCCTAAACTTTGTAGGACATATACAGTTGTAAATTCTTTGCACGCCTTAAAATTACGTACAATATATTTTAAATCATCCTTTTAAATTATTGAAATCCATTGCAAATTCTTTGGAATAATTTTAAACATCCTAAGAATTCAAAAATATTTATAGAAAAGATCTAAATATTTTTAAATGTCATCAAATTTTAAAAATAATACGAAATCCTTCAATTATTGTGAATACATTCTTCAAATTCCTTTAAAATATAATGAAATTCCGTTGAGTTACTCAAAATTTGATTATGTTTTCTAAAAACCTTTGAGATCCTGAAAATTTATTAAAACACCTTAGTGTGAAGCTTTGAAGCCTCAAAATATTATAGAAATCCTTGGAAATCTTATAATGTCCCTTGAAATCACTTAAAAATCCTTTGTAATATTTGGAAATCGCTTAAGATCTGTGAAATCCTGCTGCAACTTTTAATTTTTAAATTTTTGTCAAATTATTAAAACTTTATAAATATATTATAAAATGATTATAAATTTGGTATATTCATTAGAATTTTATGAAAATCCTTTGACATTTCGCAATGTGCCTGGAAAACATAAGGGATACCCTTAACTCCTTTAAATCCTATGAAATCGATTAAACTGCTTAAAAAATTTGGAAATAAAAATTTAACAAATTAGATGCAGAATACCAATCCAAAACTATTTTCTGCATTTCGAACTCATAAGTTTGTTTCAAAGGTTCCGAGAAAACCCTGATTAGTGAAAAATTTGATTTTGTGAATTTTGGGCGTAATTTATTGTTATTTGCAAAAATATTCTATCAGAATAATTTTAGAAAGTTGTGTTTTTTCATTTTTTACCTTCTGCCTACTTTTTAATAAGAGTGAAATTATAATTAATTTTAGGTTAAAAATAATAATTATTAAAACAATTTCTTCTTGCATTTTTAAATATTTCATCAACATTTAAGTTAGTGTAAAATAATAATTAATTTAAGTCAAAAAGTTAATTAAAAATACCTTTCAAGGCTGTATTATTGTTTATAAATGTTTTGCCTCAGAATAATTTTGAATAATTTTAGAAATTTGCGGTTCCCCTTAAATATTCAAATTTTTAATGGCTTTTTACTGATGAACAATTAATAAATAAACACCAAAAAGAATTATTTTGTTAAGTTACCTCTTTCTTTTGTTGATATTTTAAAAAATCAAAAAAATAACCTAAAATTTATTCATTCAAGTCTGATTTCATATTAGACTTATTAGCAATCAATCATTTGATTGAGACCCTTTCAATTTATTTATATATGTATATTGCGATCGATGACAGCTTGCTTCCTTTAGAAAATCTTAAAAATTTAGAAAAAACCTAACATTCTGGCAATACTATGGGATAAGATAGATACAAACAATTATAATTTGTTCACAGAATTATTAATAATGACTAAAATTCATTACTTCAAAAAGTTAAAAATTTGTAAAAATCCCGCAACTTTCTAGCATAATTCTAAGAGAGTATTGTTACATATAATAATACGTTAGTTAAACAATTTTCATCGCTGACATTAATTAAGTATGGTCTTGCTCCATTGTAAAGATTAAAGCAAGTTGAATATTTCAGAAAAAGTCGTGACTTTCTAACTCTTGCGCTACAAACTTGTAGAACTAAAACATAGGGTTCATTGGGACCCTATAAAACAGCGGTGAAAAATAAAAAAGAGTTTTTGATTCATATTATATGGGTTATTATGGAGAGAAATGTTGAGAGTCAACTCGATAAATAAAATACTCTAAATAACTCTAAATATAATGTTCTTTCGAAAAAAAGCATTCATTGATTCATAATTAAAAATAGATAAAGATTTTGTTTACTTTAAACATGTATTGTTTCAATATGAAGCGACAATTTTTTTTCATAAAACTAAGTAAATCTTAGAAATAATTTTCAAACTGGTTTAATTTAAATGTTAAAAAGTGTTAAATGTTTTTGTTTTAATTCAAAAAATATTCGTATAAGCTCAAATATATTTAATTAAAGTATATACTTGATTTAAACCAAAGAAAACGTATTCAACAAATTATTTGTTTGAATCAATATGGTAGATATTTTTATTATATTAAAATTACATGAATATTTTGTTATCTCAAAGAAAACATTTGTTTCTTTCAATTATATAACATCAAACAAATTTTTTTGTTTAATTCAAAAATTTTTCTCACTGTACGTATAGTCTATTGCTCGCTCAGGAATTCTCTCATTAGCTACTCGTAATTAATAGCTGCAAGAGACTGTCAATGAAGCGTGTGATTATAAGTCTTATAACTCGCATTTATAATGAAAGTAGGAAAGGAAAATGACGTTAGCAGAAAAAACATTAAAGTAGCATCAGCTTCCCTTTAGGACTTTACTCTTCAGTGGTTGGAATAAAAATGATAAAATGTTACCTACTGCACCAAATGGTCGACATTTAGGTTAGAGGCCATCGTAAGAAAACAAAGAGCTTTTCTGACTGTAATTGAAATGGGATTTGTTAGTCTGGCAATTCCCATTGCAATCTTGGCCAGAAAAAATAGACGCTTTTACGAGATCGGGGGAAGGGGGAGCTAGGATGAGAATTTTTGGATGAATGTGTTCTTTGAGAAAAGATGTATACATTATCTGCTTGAATAAAATGTTAGTAACAAGATCAGTCTTCCTCGTATTCATTAGATAAAATTGAAATAATTTTTTATTTGATATTGAAAAGCAATCCGTGAAAGACCATTTCTAAATATTGTTTGTTTTAGCTTTTCTGTCAAAGCATATAGCGAAAAAATATATTTTTGTTGAATTTTTTTGTTTAGCTTACTTGAAAACTTTTGTGTATGCCCTTATGGCTTAAAATTGGATACACGTGGATGTGTGCAAAATAGATAAGTTGAATGTCAAGTTTAATTGTTATACCCCAGGTCTACGGATTGCCAGTCTCGCGTTCTACAACCTAACCCACGGTAGGGAACGACATTCATTTTTGGATTATTTATTTTTGTTTACAGCTAAAGGCTATAACCAACTCACGTGGTAGCTGATTGCGATTTGTATCAACTAACATCAACTGATAACTTTAAAGACAAATTACGCAAGCAAATTCGCATTATCGACCTTTATGCAATACATTATTTTTTCTGTTACTTGTCTTTACATTATGCTGCAAGTGATATTCAAAAATTAAATTTTTTTACTCAATTGTCGCTCCTGATTTCACAAGCATATTATATAAAAAATGTAGAGCATCGGAATTTATTTAAAGTAGTTGTGCCGATGTTGTGCTTTTTTAAATATAATTTTGTTAAACTTTAACAAATAAAATCATATGGAAAATTTTCATGATTAGCAATTAAATTGTTCGTGAAGGCGATTAATTTTAAGGCTTAAATAAGCATTACAAACACAGATTCCATAATATTGTGTATTAACTAATAAACTTTGTTAAGAACAATTAATTTTACACATATACGCACGTGTACTACATTGAAGCGGTGTTCACAATAATTTATTTAAGGAAAAAGTACATTTGAGCTTACACAGTTGAGTTTTATTTAATAGTATGGAATGGAAGCTTCTAATGTGTTCCCTAAGGGTTTACATTTTTCTTGCACCTTCTTCTTTATTCCTTAACACGCCCCCCACACACTTACTTGGTGGTGGAAGGGGTCCTACAGTTTAAGGTGGGTTCCGTACCACCAAGAGCAACAGCTTTAAGTACTTAGAGAAAACCATTTTCTCTAGAGGTATCGGTCCCACGACTCTCCGGAGATGACCTCCTTTGCTAGGCTAGTGTTCACCGCATGGGCCGCCGAGGCTCTTCCAAAGTGCGAGGCGGCAATCGAATCCGCAAGCCGACGGAGTGGGTCCAAAGCCTACGTTTTAGCCCCCACGACCATCGTCCCACTTATTTAATAGTAAATAAGTAGAATCCGCCTAGTTGATTCCTGTAATTTCTGCTATTGAAATCGATTAATCAAATACCCCTTCTGTTATTTGCAAAGCTTGGCTTGCAAAAATGATAAATTAGAACCAATAGACAAATTTTATTTTTTACTGCACTAGAAGATCGTTTTTCATTCAAATATATCATTTAATTTTGATGCAAAAAAATGTTACGAATGGTTCGTTTTGCAAATCCGTTATTGCAAACGTGAAATCTATCCGAATTATTCTTTCTGTGCTATGTGAATTTAACAAAGTCGTCAAATTTAAATACGGCTTTCCAATCCTGGTAAATTTTTTAACTACCTTTTAGGTTAATCCGATCATAAAAATGTGTCTTTATACTTTAAAAAAAAAGTCTGATTAACATCCAAAGGGAACCTCAGATAAAGTCCTGCTAACCCGAGTAAAAATGCTTCGACTTGAGTTCGACTTGAATTTCCCCCAATCAAGACATGGTGAAGTCGAAAAGTTCGACTTTAGCATGTCTCAGTTTTGAGAAGGAGCCAGACTTCAATTTATATCTTGGAGACAAGTATCTGTGCCTTGAAGACATAAATTTATTTCTTCAGTCGAATTTTGATAACTCCAACACGAGCGGTTTACAGCTACGAGTGTATACCTGTCCTAACAAAAAGGGTCATTCTGACTGTCGCAAAAGCTAATATTTGTTAATAATTAAGCAATCTTGTATATTCTTAAAAAAACATATATTCAATCAAATTATTTTCGGATTTTCATTTGTATTATACTTGTTTAACGATGATGCCGAAAATGTTGTTTCTTTTTACGTATTTCTAACGGCTCAGGAGATCCTTCTAAAAAGTTACAATTTTAATTTTTTATAGAAAATTTTTGAAGGTTATACTCGTTCAGATTCACTGATTCTGAATTTTTCTATTAAAAATAACTAGTTTAATAATTAAAAAAATTTTATTCATTAATTTCAATCTCATTTAAGATCCGCAAAAGGTTCGATCATCTCATCCAAGACAAAGCTCGTCTTTAGATAAGTAAAAGTCGTTTTAGCCAAGACCAGGCTCGACTTGAGACAAGTAAACGCCGTCTTACCTGTCGTGGCCATAAAAGTAAGACGAAGGCTCGACTCAGTTTTCATACGTAGCCAGATATCGATGTCTTGGAGATGAACTCAAGACAGAACCAAGTCGAACTCAAGTCGAAGCATTTTTACTTGGGTGTATACATTGATATATCCAGTAACGCTGTTTTAGTTGAGTTGCTGATTGTTTCATCCACAAAAATTGCAAAATCACTAGTTCACTAGTGATTATTCCAAATAATCATTTAACCATCAGTACTTTCACTGGTTCAGTTTAAGAAAGCACCCAAAACGTTCTCTCCGCGTATATCTCGTTGAGAGGGCTTTTATACTAAAACTGATGTTAAATCCGATCCAATTAGAGTCTCGTTCTTCGAGTTACTGTCAGGCTGCGCCAAGCAACTTGGGGATAATGTTCCTAAACTCGATGTGCTTGTGCAATGGGCTGCCATTTTCAGACTTGCTTGCTTAGCGCATTGGGTATGACGCAAATCAGTACCAAAGTGCCAACAATTTTTTAAAAAAATTTTAGTTCAGTTATGACAAAAGAACTAGAAAAGTTCAGCTTTATTTCTCCGCACTGTTTAAAAGTGCTTGTGGCACTTTTGCGGGATAAAATTACGCAACAGTACTACTATTTTTTGCAAGATGTTTATAGGACACATGGGCGGAAAAAGTTCCATTCAATTATTTCAAAATTGCTGACACAGAATATATTTTTAATTTATTGGTATTTGAGTCTTGTTTCAGCAATAATCTTTTAGACATAACTAGCACAAGCATTTGCAAAAATTGTAAACAAAAAAAGTCACATGGACCTTTTCTAGTACCTTTTTTTCGAAAGTTATTTACAACTTGTTTCATTCAACACTCGAAAAAGTTTTTAAAATAAACTAGAACTTATGTATTACTTTTGTTTCAGAAATGATTCAGAACTTATAAAAAAAAAAAGAAATAATTGAGTAGGATATTTCCGGTACAGTTATTCTAAAACTGTCTTGCTAAAAAAAATTAGAAGTTCAAGTAGGACTTTAGCGGCAGTCTTCTCTTGAAATAGTCCTTGAACTTGAAATATTACTAACCTTTTTGTTACTTCAGTTCTGTTTTAGTAGTACTTTTTAGTACATACATCCTTTACAATAAATTCCTGGAAGATCCGTAATTAGAAGGAATTTTCTAGGATGGAAAATAGCCAATTAGTTTAGCTTATGTTATATATGCACTAGGGAATTGGATTTAGAACCTTAATTTTGCAATCAAAGTTAGATGCTTTGCAATTATAACGCTTGAATTCTTGGTTAGTCGTGGAATACCAGTTCTAACCGAATGCGATCAAAGCTTCGCATACTAGGATTGCGTGAAGCACAGGTAAACGTTCCTCAAAGATTTTGCACTGCACAAAGGTTAGACTCGCAAGTTGCAGGGTGAATGTTTGAGGGTATGATAAATTATACATAAACTTCTAGTCAATCAATTTTTAGGAGAATGGGGATTAGAAATTTGAAACTTAAAAAGCAGGGGAAGAGGGATGTGAGGGGTGTGAAGCAAGATAAATAAGCTAAGTATGGAAGGTGAGGGTTGGAGGTGTAAGGGAGTAGGGAGGTAGTGAACATGTGTATGAGAATTTTATAGTATACATCCTTTCTCACACTTCTTTACTAACCGCTCAATCCTTGACTGCCCCCACCCTTCACTACTTCTTACGCCTTACTTCCCTTCTCCTACTACCAATTCCATACTGCTCTCCTTTTCTATTACCACTTCTCTCATTTTTCCGTTTTTCCCAAATCCCTTTTTTTTCAAAATTGTAAACCACGTACCCCCCTTTTGCGTAATTTTGGGCAAATTAATGTTTTTCGTGAACTTATTTAAGGGTCTTTAAAAAATAAGACAATTTGTGGGGAGGGGAAGATTGAAAAAATCTCAGCGTTCCTTATGGATTAACAGAAACTTTCAACTAAGAAGTTGAATTTTCAACCAAACATATGAATTCTCAACAAATATTGTAATCTTTGATATATTAAGCAAGAAAATATTTTCATTTTATATTTTAAAAAAAGTTGAATTGAACAAAAAGACAAATTTTCAACAAAATAGCCGAATCCTTATTTAAGACGGATTAATATACAACCGAAAAATTGCATCTTTAAACAAAAATTAATAAATTCCTAGAAAACGAGATGAATTTTTAATTTGAAGAGACGAATTTTCAAGAAGAGTTAAATCTCCAATAAAAAAAATTTCAGCCAATAAAGAAACTACAATCTTATCAAAAATGTTCACATTTCAATCAAAAAAAATATGAGCTTTCTACAAAAAAAGGTGAATTTTCAAAGAAAATGACCATTTTCCTACAAGGAAGATAATCTTTTAAGTAAAAAAGAAGAATTCTTTACGAAATGCAATACAATTTTAATAAAGTACGTCGATTTTCAACCAAATAGCTACATTTTTTATTTTTAAACAAGATAATTTTTACACAGAGAAGAAAAAGTTGAATTCTGAATTTAAAAACTAAACTTTCAATTGAAAAAATTATTTACCCCAAAAAATTGGAATTTTCCCTAAAATAGTAGAATTTTCTATCAAATTGTAAAGTTTCTGCTGCGAAAATACCAAACAATATGATATTAAAAAATATATATTAAGATTAAAAACCAAAATGCGAATGTTTGAAAAAATAGTCGAATTCTCATTTAAAAAATTACAAAAAAGTGAAAGTATAATGAATCAAAATCTATCCATTGATAAAAATGTTTAAAAAATTCAAACATGAATATTTTTTCATTATTCTGTTTCTCTATCTTTCAATTTTTTACCTTATTGAATCCTTTTTAAGACACAACTAACAATACTATATCCCGTGCAGAAATTGACGAATTCAAACATAATACTGATTTGGTCCCGATCGGTTTTCCCGATCTGGCCCTGATCGGTAGAACTCTGTGGTCCATACTTGGACCTGACCGATTTTCTACTGAAACGCCATCTTCATGTGCTCACAGAACAAGTGTTGCTTATTTTTTTCTAATAGATAGTGCAGTGAAATTCGTACAGTACTCGTTTATAATATTCTATCAATTATTGAAAATTCCTAAGGCGAGTATGGCACGTGTTTGGAGGCACCAATCACTAACTAGCTAATTAATATACCTCGAAACCTGCGCGAGTAAAATGAAAGTAAGTAATTACATCTTGCGGAGCATTGAAACCTAACGAATGTGCCACTCAAACTTTGATTCTTTATTAATAATCAGTTCATTACAAAAATATATTTAAAGACAACTTTTCATAACATGAATTTCGAAATCAAGTAGTACAATCAAAATAACAATTGAGCAGGTCTCCTAACGAGAGCCTACTTACTCAACTGCACCTGTTTCGCATTCGGCATCTAATTGGTTGCTATTCGTGCGCGGTTTAAAATGCTAAAAAATATTATTTTTCTTGTTTATTATAAATAATGGCATTTCATCTTATAAAAGTGTCCATTGGATCGAAATTAATTAATCATAATAAAAAAAAATGAATACAATTCTGTAAATAATATGTTAAATCACCAGAAATATTTTATTCAGAAATTTTTATTTCTTGTAAAAGTTTTTTCGTCTACATCGCTTCTGAGCAAATTAAAAAAAATAAAACAATCCTTATAAATGATAGCTCAATTTTTTGGTCAAAAGGTTCAACATACCTATCTTTCATACTTTCAAATCCGCTCAAATGTGCCATCAAGAAAAAATGTTACGCTAACTAATTCACAAAGATATCATATTGGTGGGGGAGGGGGGGTAGTGTAAAACAGGTGTTAAATCTTCCACAGTGATTTGCAGTATAAATTGCGGGTATATTCATTCGTCTTGAAATGCGCTAATATGCGCCATTAAATTTTTTGGAAAATCTTGAAAATTGCCTAAGATATAGAGGTAACCAAATTTTACGAAGTGATGAGCAACAAAATAAAAAGTTTCCAATCCGTATTGATAAAGAAAGTTTCCTATAGGGTTTTAAATGCGCTCGTATGCATCATCAAATTTTTTAGAAAATCTTGAAAATTGTCCAAGATATAGAGGTAACAAAATGTTACGAAGTAATGACCAACAAAATTAAAAGTTTGCTGTCCGCATTGATAAAGGGAGTTTGCTATGGGGTGGAAAAATATAATATATTTATGGCGCTAAAATACGTCATAAAGAAAACATTTTTCGCCACACAAATAACTGAATTATCAGTGATCAATATGGGGGGGAGATAATTTTCTTTTCATCGAAAAAAGTCATAGGTATAAATTGTTTGAGTTTCGGAGTATTAGGAATATCCGAACATGGAATTTTCAAATCCTCAAAAATAATGGTCTGAAAAATTTAGAAAATCCGCTCAGTTTTTGAACTTTTATCCAAAATAGCTGGTTTACGAGCTCGTTCTTTCTTTTTAGGCCCTTAATAGGTTTGCCAAGGCAGAATTTAATCTGATCAATATTTCGAAAGTTATCGTGCCTACAGAATACAGACTACAGGCTAAAGACTACAGACTATAGACAGACAGACAGATTGGCAAGCACCTTCGTAAAAATCGTTTTTTCTGGTTCAGGGGCTCTCAAAACGTGGAGATTTGATAAAAACCGACAAAGTGAAATTTGACATAAAACTAATATCTTATCATTAGGATGAGAATGTAAAAAATATATACATTTTAACCCATGTTATTGATTGTATATTGAAAATTATCTAGCTAGTGATGCAGATGATGAAGAAGAAAGTGAAATGCAACCCGACATGCAAGTTCCAAGGAATTCTAGAACATTAAAATATTGATAAAATCAAGAATGGTGATGAACTGATGGATCATGCAGATTCAATTTCTACACATGAGGATTCAGATGCTAGTCAGGTACCAAATATCAACGTAGATTTAAATACGAATTTCTTATAATCTCTAACATCACCATTAAATTTTGTTATTTTATTATTACTAGTGGAAGCTCATTTATTTTGTGCCCGTGAGGAAGCAAAGTATTATTGAAATGAGCAAAAATTATTCTACACATATTATATTTATTCATGGTATATAATCTGCAACGTATTTTTTATACAGATTGATTTAGGTTGTTGAACACATGCCCCCACACACTTCAAACTCCTATTTAATTAACTCGGGGAAATGTTAAATTTTCGTAAAATTGAACTTATGTTCCAGGGTTTCTTCGAAACGTGCACACCTTTTTTTTAATTTAAGAGGAGTTTCTACAAAATAATACCATACTACGAATTTCTATTTCTAAGCCACCATCACCAAGCGATTTTTGAACAAATAATTATTAAATCAATCATTTATTGCTAAAAAATATAAAAAATAATCATATTTTCTAATTGAAATGTAATTTTTTATCATCGTCTAGAATAGTAAATTTTTCTAAAAACATTTTATAATTACGTAAACAATCATTTACAGTCTACATTCAAAATTTCTAAAAATTGAGCCAGAGATATCAACTTTATTATCAAATTAGTATCCTATACTAGGCTTCGTTAAATAATTACACAATACTGATACATTTATTTGAAATTTCATTTAACTTCTATTTGTTTAGACTTTAGACAATCCTTATTAGCTTAAGCAGTTTTGAACAAATATAATTTGTTCAAATAATTACATTTGAAAAAATACTTCAAAAATTGTATTTTCTGAGTTAAGCATAATATTGAATGAGTTCGAGGAGTAGTAAATTCTGCTGAAACCTTTTTGTTATTATTTCTACAATTAATTATTGTCTTTTTCTTAAAATTTTCTTCAATTTGAGTATAGATGGTTTAAATTTTTTGAAGCAATAACTAATAAATCTAAAAAGCCATAATACAATTTAAGTTATAAAAGTTTATTTATTATTGCATTATTCATATTTTTACAATCTTTAGAATAATTATATTTTAAAATAGCACATTTACTAATGCAAATTATGATTCAAGTTTCAAAAGATTGTTCTCTCATGTATATCAAGATGACGTACTAGAAGACAACAAAAAATATATTAAAATATATTCATGAAAATAATTCTATGTATTATATTTTAAATTATTGATTCAAATTTTTTACTATAAAACTGCCTCCACCAACAAAAATTGTTTTAACAATGACATGACGTTTCTAACAGACTTAACTACTCCTTGAAATCCTTCAATATTATGTTTAATTCAGAAAAGACAATTTTAAAAATATAAAAAAAAAATTGTTTAACAAAAATTCTATTCATGTAAGCAATAAAAAATGGTACATATATGCCTTTAATACACTATACAGTTCGAAAAATAATTGTATGTGTTCTGTTTTATTTTACTTTTTTAGTTATCGAAAAATAACTGCTTAAGTGAATAAAAATTTTTTAAACGAATAGAAATTTATCAAACATCAGAAAAAATGTATCAAAATTATAGAATCACTTAACAAAAAGTAGCATAGGATACTAATTTGAAAAAAGTGTCAATGTCAAAATATTGCATTTCAATCAGAAATTAAGATTATTTTTTACCTTTTGATCAGAAAAATAATTGTTTCGAAGTTTACATTTGTTTAAACAATCTTAAATTGTTTAAAAGTTCATAATAAATATTCAAATTGTCGATTAGCAATTATTTGTATGAAAAAAACGACGGAAATTGGTAAAAAATAACAATATTACGTAAAAATGAATTTTTTTAAATTTTGGGGCGCTCTGGGTAGGGTGAGGGGGGGGTGGAAATAAGAGTTATGAGTATGGGTCTATTTCGTAAACACTCCTCTTTAATCCCTAAGTCTTCAGAAATTAAAACATTGGGGGGGGGGGGTGCCTTGCCCTCTAGAGAGAAAAATAATTTGGAATGAATTTTTGGACCACCCTAGTGTCTATAGAGCGAATTTCTTTCAGTTTGAATGGCTTTTCCTTATTATTAAAAATTCTAAATATAACCTCAAATGCAATCTTCCTTTTACGAAAAAATGAGAAAATTATACAATTTTTGGGTCGGTATGCATCTTCCAATCTAAAAAGTGAATTTCGCTACAGAGCGAATTCTTAATATTAGAACTTTGATTCGACACTCTTAACTAATAATTATCAGCACACTTGAGCGAAAAAAGAATAATATTAATGCAAGAAATTACACCTCTAGGTTCAGAGGATGATAACACATTATTAGATTCAAGTGAACAAAATTTTGATTCAGAAAATTCAGAAGAGTCAAATTCTAATTTAACGGGTTCAGAAGAATAGTATATTGCTGGCGTAGTAGAATTGCTTGAAGATGAACCTGAAGAAATTAAACAGCTGCTTATTTTAGCTATAACCAAAGGAATGGATCAGAACACTGTTGATGAAATGCTTAAAATTTTAGGTATAAATTTAATCTTTTATATAATTGATACTTTTCTCAAAATTATCTGAATTTTGTATACAGGCTAATATTCCATGATAAATTGTTTTATAGGTTGTTTGCACAAAGTTTACTGTCACTACGGAGGAAGCATTGACGCACACCATCACAATAATTGGAAATGCCACAGACTAGGGCCGAGCTCGTAAAGAACGAAGTCAAATAGAATAAAAATGTATTGAGTTTTTATTCGTGTTTGTGCTAATATATTACACTTGAATAAAAAATATAGTTCAATTGACTCATTTTTATTGTTATCAAATTATTATTATTATAGAAAAATGATAAATTTCAATAATGGCTTTTAACGGGAAATTGGCCGTGTGTTTCATCACTGATCGGGCCCTGGTCAGTTTTCCATATCTGGGCCAGATTTGTCTAGATCTGGGCCCGGCCTGGACCATAGGAAAATTTCTACACGGCAATGTAGTATTATGTGATGATTGATATTATTTTAATTTTATAATTCATACAAAAAAAAATATTTTTATAAATCTTATTTTTCCCAGGAGATTTCATAATTTAAAGTTGAAACATCGTGTAATAGATTTAAAGTTCAATGGCCAAAAATAAGAGTTCATAGATGAAGTGTTAAGGCTAAGGGATCCTAAAATAGGAATCAATGATTAGAGGTCAGGTTCAATGTTGGATGAAAAAATTAAAGATCAGAAGTGAAGGCTAACAGGCCAAGCGCCAGAAGACAGATGTAAAATGTCAAGGATGAAGCCTAGCGTAAAAAATCCTAAAAGTAGTAAAACAGTTTAAAAGGTTTCAAATCTAAATCTGAAAAAAGTTCTGAAAATCCATTCCCGGGCAAAAAGTTCAGAGAATGGAGCACTACCTATCCGAGAGTGTAGAAACAATTTATTAGGTTCTTCGTTCTTTCCCCACTCCAGTTGGCACTTTAGTGCAGCGTTGGACGAGATTTTCTAATTCCTGGAAATGCTACGTATACATTAGTTTCCCCAAGCGCTGTACTGTATTTATACAATAGATCGAAGAGGCCATGGCCAAATGTGGCGCATTTTTAAGGGCGGAAGGCTGCGAGAGGAACTGCACTTTTTTTGTTCAGAGAAGTATATTCGTTAATTTTGGTCCGAATATCAATAAAAAACTTAAAGTTGATGAAATTCCACAGAGCTTTATGCTTGGAAATTTTGTCTTTATCATTTGTTTATTCATAAAAAATTCCCTCAAATTATGCAAAAAGTGACATTTTTTACTGAAACTGCTTCATGTTAGAGTAAGGGTGACATTTAAGAGCACAAATAAATGATTGAATTTAAGGTTTCTTCCATTTTTAACTTTCCTTACTCGTCTTAAATTATATAATCCCAAAAATAATACATGCTTGGGGTGGAGTTCCGAATACTGTAAACCGACGATTTCGTTCATACTATGCATATTTATGTATTTTGACGCGCTGATTACGAAAATGATAGTGAAAATTTGCAACTAGTCGATTTTCATGGTGAAACCATGAAAAAACCATGAAAATAATATAAGGATTAAAATCGTATCTCTATTGGTTTCGGTTTGGTACCTACTTACGCTCTTCACCATGGAAAGGTTAGAGAATTTTGACGAGCATTTTTTTTTTCTATCTATTTTTCATGTTTTTTAATTTTTTTTTGGTTATTTCAGATTTTTATTTTTTTAGATTTTGATTCTTTTATTTAAAAAATGGAAGATAATCAATTGCCAGGGTAATAATGTTTAATGTCTGTGATCAACTGGTTAAATGGATCAGCATTGACATGTTAATGACTGAGGGGCAAATAATTTTGGTTACATCCGACCCCCTTTCCAAAGTCCCCTTCCTTCAAGTGACATATTAATGACTGAGGGGTAAATAACTTTGGTCACACCCCTGCCCCTTTCCAACGTCTCGTGGGGGCGGGCAGGCACCCCTGCGACAGGTCACTGAAACAATGGAAGGTCACACCCTGTCCCTTTTCTTGACTTGACTCGCTAATTACACAAATGATAGTGAAAATATTTTCGTACCATTTAAGTCACACCGCTACATATTTATTTGGAGTTTTTTTGTAAATTTTTATTATTTACTAAGATAAACATAAAAAACCATGATTTTTATGGGTTGTTCATGGTTTGCACCATGAAAATCGACTAGTCGCCAATTTTGACTATCATTTACGTAATCAGCGCCTCAAAATACATAAGTATACGGAGTCTCAAAAGAATCAGCGGTTTACGCTTTTCGGAACTCCATCCCATGATTGATAATAATTTGCAAAATATAACAAATGAAATTACTATAAAACAATTAGATAAAAGGAATTGAAATTTTTGCACTTTCATGTAGTAAAAATTAATATTTTTGCATTTAAACTGTTTAATGAAAATATTCATTAAACTATTTTAAAGTTGACAGTTACTATTTTCATAAAAAATTATTGTGATAAAAATTTTGTATTCGTGCTTTATCAAATTTTAGTTTCCTTTAGTCGCCGTAATAACTATTAAATATGATTTGTACAATAATAAGGAGCAGTCTTAGCAAAAACAAATTTTTTACTGTTACTTGTAATAACACTATTTGCTATGTTAATGACCTGGGATCAGAAAAGGATTGCCTGGAATGACAAATCGATTAATGTAAATTATTACAAGTAAATTTCACATGTATCTTTTTCCATACTTTGAGTAAAAATGTTATAAGCAAACAAATAAGGAAATCAAAAGTCCCGGAAAGCTATCTCTTCAATATTTGATGCACTTTAATAAAAAGAAAGAATTGAAAATCGGACTAAAATTGAAGTGTCTAGACTCTTCAAAACTAAACAAAAAACTACCATTAGTGATAAGAGTTGAAAAAATCGGGAAATTACCGTCAAGCAGGTTAATTCTGGACATGTGGGGTGAACTCGAAAATTCCTTTATTGACTATTTAAATTACTCAAGGTGGGTGGTTTTAACGAGAATCCAGAAACATTTAAGGCTTCAAATGATTACAGTTTCTTAA
Organism: Belonocnema kinseyi; assembly: GCF_010883055.1. NCBI lineage: Eukaryota > Metazoa > Arthropoda > Insecta > Hymenoptera > Cynipidae > Belonocnema > Belonocnema kinseyi. The sequence goes on along the minus strand of NC_046661.1, from coordinate 106,727,150 downwards.
AACTGTCTTGAGTAATTTATCCTGTCAATTTAGGAAATTTCATGTTGTCAAAATTTACCCAATATGTCCAAAATTAATCTATTTGATGGTATATTGTGACCTAAATTGCCCTGAGACCTTCATGCGAAAAATCAAGAATAAAATTTGAGAAGAGAAGACAAATTCTACTGTGACCTTGAACTACCTAACAGCCAAACCCGATCTATTGATAATCAAACTTGAAAAAGGGCAAAAAAATTGATTTTGACCTAGGGCTAACTGAGACATCACTCCGATATATTAATAATGGAACTTAAAAAAGCCCGGAACATTTTACTTTGACCTATGGTGGGCTGAGATCTAAATCCGACCCATTAGTAATGAAGCTCGAAACAAGGAGGTAAATTTCAAAGTGTCCTGTGGCAGTCTAAGAACTAAATCCAGCTTAGTAGTAAAACTTATTAGTAAAATCCTATTAGTAATGAAACTTGAAAAAAGGGGGCAAGTTTTACTTTGACTTAGGGCGGCCTAAGACTAAAATCCGACCCATTAGTAAATAAAACTTGAAACCGGGCATCAAGTCTTGCTGTAGCCTGGGGCAACCTTATGCCTATATCCGGCCCATTATAATACAAATCGAATCCGTGGTTAGAATTGGCCCACCACGTCAGGATTTCAAGATATTTGAGGTTATGTACCCAAAAATGGCCTTTTGTGGCTACTTTTGAGGTTGTGTACAGAAGACACAACATTTTTTGGGATTTTTACTGTAGTTGTATCATATAGTACTGCTCTTTCTCTTAGATTGAGGGTCGCAGAGTTCAATTACCATTTTTGTTTACCAAGTTACGCAAATTCGAAATTATGAGATAGGTCCCATTATGTCTTGAGCATTTTCTTTAAATACCACAGGCCAACATAGTTTTGTTGTTGGAAAGTGGCGGGTCATTTTCGAAGTAACTTTTTACGTTGAATCCGAATCTGGGGTCAGAATTGACCCATCACGTCAGGATTTTAAGATATATGAGGTTATGTACCCAAAAAATGGCGTTTTTGGATACTTTTAAGGTTACGTACAGAAGACACTAAATTTCTAGGGATTTTAAAAACCCCGAACACCCCAAGTACAAATTTTCAAGAGAAAACACCCAGCAGAAAATGTCTGCCTCAAAGTATTTAAAGCAAATGCTCAAGGCATAATGGGACATATCTCGTAAGTTCAAATTGGCGTAACTTGGTGAAGAAAAATGGTAATTGAACTCTGCGACTCTCATATTAAAGAGAAAGAGCAGTACTATATGATAAAACTAAAGAAAAAATTTGGTGTTTTCTGTTCATAACCTCTAAGGTAGCCAAAAACGCCATTATTTGTGTACATAACCGCAAATATCTTAAAATCCTGACGTGATGGGCCAATTCTGACCCCGGATTCGGATTTTACGTAAAAAATTACTTCGGGAATGACCCTCCACTTTCCAACAACAAAACCATGTTGGCCTGTGTTCTTAATCAAACTTGAAAAAAGGGGAAAATTTTACTATCGCCTAAATCTCAGATCTAAAGCCGCTCCTGCCCAAGTAATACGTGATTTTTCAGGACAAATGTTTTTTCGTACCGAGGTTTTGAATCTTACTCAGCCTGAAACGTATGCAAAACAGTCGATAGGTACGTAAGCAACCGTTGGCCTCACTTTCCAATCTCCATCCTTTTCGTCTGGCCTCTTTCGTTAAGTGTAGTGTCCACTATCTTTCCAGGTTTGAAGAAACCTTACAGCTGGAAGAAGAAAGGTAAACACGCGATATCCGAGCTTCTTGGCCCTCGTCCGCCTGAAATTTCTATAAGAGCCTCATGGGTCTTGAGGACATTTTTGTGTGACGATACTTTTCAGGGAAATCTAAATTTTTTGTGGATTCTAAAAATAACCCTTACATTCCCGAAATTTTTGTAAACATGTAGTGTGAAAAATTACAAAAAGAAATTTGGGAATTGACTTAAAAGTCAGTGAATTTTTCTTAATCAACTAAAGGAAAAGTTTAGCAAAAATTAGGACATGTTCCCAAAAATTAGGGCATTTTTCGTACCACAGAATATAGGCAGTTTCGCAAAAGTTAGGAAATTATCTTTACAGTCAGGGAATTTTTGTAACTATTGAATGTAGCTTGCCCGTATTATTTCGTTCATTAAACCTTTAGGAAAAAATCCCGAAAGTTGTGAATATTGTCCAGCATTTTTTAATGTTTTCAGGAATACCCTCTAATATTATTAAATTTTCCAAACAATCAAGAAACATTACCTATTTTGTCTGAAAAAATACTTTCCCTAACAAAATGTCAGAATATTTCAATCCGAAGGATTAATAAAATTCTTGAATCTGCTTTAAAGGGAATGTGAAAAAGTAAAATTTAAAAAAATATTTGTACTTTTTAAATACGCAATTTATCTTTTGGAAGAGGGAAATCTGAGAATTTTGGAAAATAAAAAATTAAAATAGAATTTCAAAGACAATTTGATATCTCAGGACGATGGAGAAACTCTGAAAACAGACAAGCTCAAATTTCGATTTGTTTATTGCTAATTGCTCGCTAATGGCTTAAGATACAAGTTTCTTTTCGATGTAATTTTTCTCCATCAAGCAGGAATGATGTGCTCTTAAGGGCGGAAGTATAAAGTTACAAAGTGGACACACGTTAAGTAGCAGTATTGAAAACGGTGTCAATAAGTTGACGTTCTTTCGAGCTGGGCTCAAATGACACTCTTATCGATATCGTCGAAAAGACTTTCGGAATTGGCATGTCTCTGAGAAATACCTATCTATAATAAACTGAAGGGTCCCGGTTCATTAAGGCATAAGTATCGAAAACTGAATTTTTCAGGAGAAAGACGCGTTAAATAAAACTCATTTAGGAAAAACCCCTTATGTAAATGAATGTTTTGGAGCTATATCTGCATACCTCTATCAAATCGTGAAATGAAGAAACATACTTGTAAATGGCACGGTGCATCCCAAAAAATGAGAATGTTTACAAACAAAGAGTTGCATACCTTTTTCATTATTTAATCAAAAAGAAAGCATTATCGAGTTATTAATTAGTAGCTTAATTGAATCACGAATGAACAGGCGAAGAGCAGTTAGCAGTTCAAAAAAATACCGAACCTGGGCTTTGAACTACTTTTAAATTGAATAAGACCATAATCTATACCACTAAAAGCACCTTTAATTCAAAAAATCTGCCTAGTGCAACCATATGAATTGTGAAATATATTTTGGCCAAGTAATTTCAACAAAATTTCCATAATACACTATCAGGAACCTTTTTTTTAAGCACCATTTAAAAATTTGCTGAACAAATTTCTGAAGATCCAATTTCCAAATTCTAAAATTTGTCGCGATTGTGTTGTACCATCATTCTAGCATACCTAGCTTTTCTTAAAAATCAATTTATTTATTTATTAAATCCCGCTAAATTTTACAATATCCAAATTGTCTTTTTAAAACTTATTTTTAAAATTCACACACAGAAAAACGATGGTATTAAATTTGTTGCAGGTCAAATTTCATTGGTCTCCCAATGAGCATTTCAGAGAATAATATTTTCCTAATTTTCAACTTTCTTTCATTTAACAGTGCGTACTAGTCACTTACAATGCAATGGTAACTTCCTAATGCTTCTTCCAAAAGTTAGGTTGGTCATGGCCGTCGATATTTAAACTAAAGCCAGGATGTGTGGAAAAAGTCATGACCGTCTATATACAATTAGGTATTTTCACTTCAACCATCAGCTAACTTCACTTTATTGAATACAGAAAATCTAGAGAAAATTTCTTTGAACGAACAGGCATCAATTAAGATGTAGACGGTCACGGCTTAGTTTTTACATCTCGGCTTTGGTGGTTTGAATGTCATGTAGGTTTTGACTAGCCTAAGATTTGGATATTATATCATGTTAAGTCCAATTTTTATTCCAAGACACTAATAGTCCCTGGTAAATAGGTGAAAATTAAAATTTAGGTAATTATTATTATAACTTACCTGCGTATAAACATTTATTTCACCCAAATAACGCCCGACACATCGACATATAGAAATGGACCGGTAATGCTGTGGGGAGAACGGTCATGGGCTCTAGAGACAGAAAAAACATATGAGACGTAGACCTATCTCTTTCTAGATAAAGCTGATTGGTGGAGAATATTTTTGTTGGGTAAAGTTTAGCGCAGCACAGGACCGCGCTTTGTGTCGCGAGTGCCCCAATAATGTGACGTTCATCGCACTTTTCAGAATTGATTTATTTATAATTTATTTAATTATAATTTATTGTAAATAAATATGAAAAATGGTGGCAGCCTGCGTAGTTTGTGGGCATTGTCAAGACGTTTATATGGGGATATGTTTTCATACGTAAGTAAAGTTATTGAATATAGTAAAATAAAAAATGTTACAACAAAAACAAAATCTCAAAATATGAAGTTTTGTACCTATGCAATACAAATGGTTATTTTTTATGTTGTAGTAATATTGTTAAAATTTTTGAAAGTTATTACATTATTTTTGAACTCACAAAACGATTATTATTGTAGCATTTTCAATCCAGTTTCAAGAAGAATTGAAGGTTACCAAGTTTTTAAAATAATCTATCTGAAACATGTTATTTTACATGAATGTTCTTTAAAAGTCAATTTATTATAACTACAAATTTCTAATGTATTGTTTATCTATTTTTTAAATTAACCGTACAGAATATTTAGGTAATACCCAGGGCCACCAATTCACTTGACCGAGTCCTGAAATAGATAAAGGCAGGTTTACGTCTCATATGTTTTTTCTTTCTCTAGAGCCCATTTCATTTTTCCCCAAAGCGTTACCGGTCCATTTTAATATGTCGATGCCGCGACAAAATCATCTTGACAGGTGACTGGCAGTTTGTAGACGGCACTTCTCGTTGCTCTGGAAGAGAAAAAACAGTGTCTGAATGATGCTTTTCCCCTAGATTCTCCGAAGGAACCTGTGTGGCTCAAATTTGTTGCAACTCACTTGAACACCGATTTCGGCGTACATTGGAGGATCGACGATTTTCTGTGCATAGAAGACCTTATGACAACAATTTTTCCAGTTTACACGGCTATCTTCGATTTCACAAATTAATTAATTTTTTATTTGGTAGATATTTTTCACGCCAGATGTTTTGGGGCAAATTCAATGTTCTTTAATTAAATTAATTTTTTAATAAAATTTTTTTTCTACTTATTTAAAAGTTATGATTTTTCATGGACTGCATTAAAACCTTCACGATTTTTACGAAAATTTCAGAAATCTTCTGAAATGTTTAAAAAGTTTAAAAAAATCTCTTGACGTTAATTTTTGAACATAAAATATTTTTTCAATTTTAGAGAGAATCTTAAGAAAATGTATTTATTTTTTCACAATCTCTAAAAACGTTTGCAAAGCAACAATATTTCATTTCGAAATCTTTAAAGATCTACATATTGAATTACGGATTATAGAATTTTTTCAAAATTTAAACTATGCTCTAAACTCCTTCAAAATTTCAGAATATCTTTTAAAATTATTAGAATTTTTCCTAAAATTGGTGAAAAATCCTTAAAAATTAAACAATTTCATTTATAGAAAATCTTTTAGATTATCCTTAAATATTTTGAAATAATATCTTAAAATTGACTTTACTAAACAAAAAATCATTTCACATTTTGACAGGAAACCATTTTTCACAAAATTCTGAGTAAACTAGGTATTACATGCTACATAATGTGGAAACTAAATCATATGTCAGTTTTTAGGTGAAAAATGTTTTTTTTTTCAATTATTTATAAAACATAGGGTACCACAATTTTTCTTTTTCCAATTTATTCGTTAAATTTTCTGAGATATAAGAGCTTTTTCTAATTAATCTAGCATTTATAGTATTTTGCATCTTTACAACATTTATATCTCATTTTACTGACATGGCTTATAAACTAAAGTAGTTAACGCAACTACTTTACTAGGTCTGTCCGGTAAGTATCGGACCTTGTGCTCTTATTTTGTATTCAGTTGTGTTATTGACAAAAGCAGGTATTTTCCATGTAGGGAAGACCTCTGTGGCTCCCCCAACAAAATCGCATAAACCTGCGTATCTTTTTATCGACTAGTGTTCGCATTTACGTAAACGTACAACCACCTACGAGACGCATTTATGGATGACAGTACGCATCGATCAAACAGTGTGCATTCAATTTTCTAAAAACCTGGGGCAATTATGATCGGAAATTATCATTATAATTCAGAAAGTGTATACTGATAAGTCTGTGAGGGATACTGAAATTAGAGAATGATTTGGACAATTAAAATGTAATTATACTTCGGTCGAAAGTTACCCTCGCATTTGCAGACCCACAAGGGCTAAAACACCTCAAAATTTGAAATGAGTGCGAGTTTTTATCATTGCAAATTGTCACTAAGAGATATAGAGGAAGACATCAGGATTCCAAAAACTATTATTTCGGTAGTCTTGTGCCAAGATTTTGCGATAAGCCCAAAAAGTGACGACAGACCATTCATCGCAGCTTATTCAGCATTTTCTGGTGAAACACAACCTTACACAATTTAAGCAATCTCCATGTAGTCCTGAAAATCCCTTGGATTTTTTACTGTTTCCCAAATTAAAATATCATCTTGAAGATAAGCGATTTAAATACATAGAGCAAATAAAGCAGAATGTGTTGATGCAGCTGTTAGCTATTCTGAATTGTTATTTTAAGGAATGCTTCTCAAAAATGGTAGGATTGCTGTAAGAAGTATGCTGTTTCTAATACTGCATAAGATCGAATTTAAGAAAATGCTGCTAATTATAAACTAAACTGTAGATGTGATGTAATAATTTAAAATAGGCAGTTCTGTAAGACAGATCGATATGTACGAAAACTTAATTAATTCCTTCATCGTTTCAAGCATTTTGGCTTAATTCTTGAATTAATTGGCGTACGTATTTGCGGCAACCCTACGACGACCGCGGAAAATGTGTAAAACGTCTCCATGTGATATATTTACTTAATAAACGTTCGGGACCAGAGGAAATTTAAATTAAATTTATTCCGGGAATATAGTAGCCGCGCGAGAGAACAGGCGTTGTTTGTGCGCGAAATATAAAGTAAAAAAACCGGAGAGAGGTGGAGAAAGAAAGAAGAGGAAATGACAGTATTCAAAAAAGGACGGAAGAACCAGAACGGATAATAAAACTTACAAAAAGGATGGTCCACAAGTAATATAACATAGTGAAAAATGTTCATTCGTTGGCCAAAATGCGAAAATGTGCCTCCGGCCATTCGCCTTTGCCGACAGAAATGTATCAAAATCGCGCGTGCCCTATCCATCCGTTGCATTCGCCGCCTCGTTTCATTTTCCAAAGTACGTAGCTTAAGAGTAGTGCAAAACAAAAATGGACAGAAATCTTCCTGAAATTGATATTTTTATACTTCTTCGACACTTGCTATACATTTTATCACATAAATCCATTTTTTATTAGAACATAGAGACAATGATAATTTCTGTATGTTTTAAATATTATCAGCTCGATTATCGAACCTAAATGGGAGAAGAGTTTATTTATTCTCAGTTATAATGTCTATCCACAAACTGAGGTGAATTTTTACAAAAATTTCCATTTCTGAATACATATTCAGCACGTGAATGAGTCATACATGTTAAACATGTACATACTTTCAGGTCAGCCCTGAAGAAGTGAACTGCGATGTTCACGATGTAAATACTTTGGTATATTTTTCTTATAATACACTGCAGTCCCACAAGAAAAGTTCTCGTTATAGAGCACAAAGTAGTGCGAGGGGGCGAGAGAGTGATGCTGCTCGGTCAGTGGAAAAACTCCTCAAGAACGCAGGAGTGTATACAAAAAAGCGGGCAGTATCCTCGGCTGTTAATCGTGTCGTCAAAACAGTCTGTCTTGTAGAATTTATTTTTTGACCTAGAAATTCACAAATCTTTAGAAGAAAAATCTGTTCAAGTTGAATTCTAACAGCTTTTAAAATAATGAGTTGAATTGTTTTCTTTTTCAATTATGATACCATTCACTTTACAATGCTTAGTTCGAAAACCTTTTAATTAAAAAATTATCTGTTTCACATTTTTGTTTTTAAGCTGACATTTTTAATTTAAAGAATTTCTAAATACAGGCTTGAAGACTTGAGCACGTCAAAATTAAAAGCGTTTAAAGTGGAAAATTTCAGATAAATGACGTTTAGTCTCTACCATTTATTACTTATAAAAATATTTAGAAGTCCTGAAAAGACTTCAAAAATAATTCTAAATATGGAAAAATTTAAAACAACTTTCAGATTTTTCAAGATTTGGAAATAACAGTTTAAAAATAATAATTTAACTTCTAATTTAAGAAGTGTTTAGTGAAAAAAGTATATATTTTTAATGTTACTAATTTGAAATTCTTTAAAATAATATAAAATTAAAAGTTAATTTATTGACTTTTTAACTTAGAACATTGAAAATGATAACGTGGACTTATATTTTTCGAATTGAATCTGAATCTTTGAACTCTATAACTTACAAAAGTTAAATATTCTAAATTTGCAGTTTATCTGCACTTAATTTAAACATGTTTAATTGGAAAGAGTCAAGAATTCCAATTTGAATGCTTTAATTTTTAGTTTGTTTCTTATCACTTCAAGTGAGGAAATGTTTAGCCTTGGAGTTCGAATTTTTTTCTTTTGTTGATCGTGAAAACTGTTTGCGAACCGAGAAAGACACGGGACATAACCGGAAAATTTCTATATAATATTCAAACACTTTAAAACTTAAATTTTTCAGTTGAAAATATAGTAATCATGCACTGAAAAAACTAGTTGGTTGGGACAACTAACAAAGTAGTAGGCCCAACTATTTTAGTTTGTAATATATGCCGCTGCTATTAAAGTGGTTGAGGCT